>NW_024376968.1:32500-39023 GCF_016835505.1 Polypterus senegalus | reverse complement strand
CCGTGATTATTGTAAATATTCTTTTTTTACTCGTATATATAAATATCTCTGGATTAACTTTGCTGGAGGTATTTATTGGGTTGTTTGTATTGGTGCACTGTTTATTTTTGTATGTACACTTTTCCTGTATTTTGAATATTGTTGTTTTAGGTGAATCCTGTACTATACACTGTTTGAAGGAGCAGCTTCCTGACTTGCAGCACTGTGGATGAAGACAGCTTCATAGTGGTTTGTGTATGTGTGGGTTTCACTAGTTTGTGTGCAGTATTCTTTATCATTTGGGACTTTCAGCCAGCACTGTGAATACTGTATATAGTCATCATTATTGGGCTCCATTTAATTACTGTTTTTGTGTGTCCTTTGCGGTTAGGGACTGAGTATCGATATATAAATTCCGCAGGACATTATTGTTGTTTGTCATTAAGTGCACCTGTAAATAAAACCTCACTTTATTTTACTAAAAACCCAACCCTTCTTGTGTCCGTGTCTCCCTGTCTTACACCATCATGCTGGTCACGCTCGGTCCCACATACTAGACACCTAGAGTGTAGGCTGGTGACCCTAATTCCCACTACACGGCATGTCACAGTGTCCTGTTCCATATGTTGACAGCAAAGCAGTGAGAGCCTGATGGTCTGTCCTCAGAATGAATGGTCTTCCATACTAATAAATATGCCATCGCTCATGAGCCCAAATGCATGCTAAAGCTTCACGTTCCCCTGCAGAGTATTTTTGTTCAGTCAGGCTCTGAGCTCTCAGTGCTTTTCCAGCCCTTCTTCCATTTGTGACAAAACAGCTCCCAAGGCCAAGGCAGAGGCGTCACAAGTGACAATTGGTGTACCCTCTGGGTTCAAATGAGAGAGGACTGGTGCAGTCATGAGTTGTTGTTTCAGGAGATGGGATGCTTCAGCGCATGCAGAGGTCCAATCCCAGGGTGCATCCTCTTTTATGAGCTCGCGTAGTGGGGTTGTGATCGCTGAGTATTGTGGCAGGAAGCGTAAGTAATAGGATGTCATGGCTAAAAATGAAGCAACTTGAGCAGCTGAAATGGGTTCAGGAAGGCTGCAAACAGCATCCACATTGGACTGCGAGGGTTTAATACCGTCAGCTGATAAGTGGAACCCAACAAAATCAATTTCTGATAGTGCAAAGATACACTTCTCATCATTTAAGGGGAGGTTGTGCTTTGTAAGCTGCTGTAACACAGGTTGTAGCCAGAGAGTGTTGGTGTTATGAAGAAAGGCAGACTTCCAATACGCTGTAGTCGCTGTGGTGTGTCGGTTAGAACACAGGAACTAATCCAACCATTTCAGGAACATCGCTTTAATGTTGAGATGCCAAAATTTCACATGAAGTAGAACAACTGTACAGGTAGGTGAGTAGATAGATAGATAGATAGATAGATAGATAGGTGTATGTGTGGTTATTTGGTCAACAATGCACAAACTTAAACTTTCTCTAGTGGCTCCAGTAGTTCCGGCTTTCACGAGGTACATCTCACAAACGCACATGCTCACTGCACACGCCACGGTTTTCACGTGATCATGCTTCAGTGCCTTAATGGCACAGGATCCTTTTTTACTGTCGCCCCCAAATTAGGTATACCAAATTTGACCTCTTACATTATTCTGAAGGTTTGTCACTGGAAGGCTCATCGTCATTTATTTTGGAAGTTCTTAAGTCGGGTCACAGGTCGAGTGCACACTCTTCCATTAGTCCTTACTTCAGCTGTTCGAACTCGTCCATCAGCTCCTGGTATGACGCGCAGCACTCTACCTACAGGCCATGAAGCATTACTACCTTTCCATCACCTAGATTAGCTGCCTCTTTCTGCCACTTCTGACGTGTCTGAAGATTCGGTAGGTAATACTTAAGAAAGCATGACCAAAAATGATCTGCCAGCACCTGGCTGTGTCTCCATCTCCTTCTAGTCAAGAGATCTGATTCAGGATAGACAACCTGAGGAAGAGATGAGTCAGGCCGCCCTAAGCAGATAGTTGGGGTCACTGGGTCAAGATCAGCTAAATTGGAAGAAACGTACCCCAAAGGTTTTCGTTTAAGATCCCTTCTACTTCCACTAGAATTGTCCTCAGCACCTCTTCAGTAACTGTTTGGGACCCCAAGGTTATGTTAAGTGCAGTCTTTATCGAACGAATCTCCTGCTCCCAAGCACCACCAAAATGTGGTGCACCTGGTGGATTGAACTGGAACCTAATTTTTGTTTGGCCAGAAGCAACTTAAGATCATTTGTTAAACTTGCAAAGGCCTCACACAACTCTCGATTACTTCCACGAAATTTGTACCTTGATCACAAAGCAGTTCATAGGGTTTTCCCCGTCGTGGAATAAAGCGTCGAAGAGTCATTAAGAAAGAGTCTGCATCCATGCTATTAAATATGTCCAAATAGACACACCTGGTTGTAAGACATTTAAATACTACTCCCCATCTCTTTTCATTCGACGGCCGACCTTCAAAATAAAAGGCCCAAAGCAATCCACTCCAGTACTATAGAATGCTGGCTTAAATAAACGGAGCCGGGCTAGTGGCAGATCGGCCATCTTAGGCATTTGAGGTTCAGCTCGCCATCTTTGACACTCTCTGCAAACATGCTGATGTTTCCTAATTGCATCTCTTCCTCTCAGGATCCAGTATGTGCCTAATTTCAGCAAATAAACGTTCTGGTCCAGGGTGACTAAGTTGTTCATCATATCTTTGAATCAGCAATTTTGTCACAGGGTGAGTAGGATCCAATATAATAGGATGCATTGCATCACATTCCAACAGCTCAGCTCGTCGCAGCCTACCACCAACTCTGATAATTTCACTGGAATGGTCAAATTCTGGAGATAAGGTTATCAGTCTGCTACTAGAAGAAACAGGTTTACCTTCTTGTAGTTGATTGAACTCATCAGGAAAACTATCTATTTGAGCCCTTCATACAAGTAGCAATTCAGCCTTTTGGTAATCAGAGGCACAAGGTTGATGATCTTGCTCAGCTCCTTCAACTAATCTCACAGTGGCTTCTAACAACTTACCATAGGTGCGAAACTGACTAATATCTGGAACAGCTTGTACCAAAAGTAGAAGGACTGTACAGGGTTTAGGAGGCTTTAATTCAGCTATATCTTCAGCAACTTTGGTGCAAGTCATTTCAGGCCAATCCCTTTGGTGCTGTAGGAGAAAGGGTGGTCCAAATTGCCAGTGACCTGGTTTTGCAATCTCTTTTAAGGTCTTTCCTCTAGTAATGTAATCGGCAGGGTTATTAACAGAGTCTACATAGCGCCAGGTATCATGTTCTGTTAGCTCTTGAATCTCAGCTACTCTGGTGCCCACAAATACCTTAAACAGGCATGAATTAGAATGAAGCCAATTAAGAACAGTTGTTGAGTCTGTCCACAAAGTGACACTGCTGATCGGTATGGATATTTCTGTTTTGAGTAGCTTGGAAACTTGAGTCCCTGTCAAAGCGGCACAAAGTTCTAACCTTGGGATTGAAAGCTGACGCTTTGGGGCTACTCTGGATCTAGCCATTACAAACGAAACCTGCCGGTTGCCTTTACCATCTTCCATTCTAAGATAGGCCACTGAACCATAGGCCCGTTCTGAGGCATCACAGAATATATGCAGCTCCCGTCTGGTTTCTGGGACATCCATATCAGTTGTTTGGTAGCACTGAGGGAATGTAACCTTTGACAAGTGAATTAGCTCTGCCTCCCATGAGTTCCAGGCCTGAAGTAAATCTTCAGGGAAGAGAGGGTCATCCCAATGGCGCTCCTTTTGCCAGAGCTGCTGAACTAATACCTTTGCCCGAGTAGTGAATGGAATAAGGAACCCAAGTGGGTCATACTGACTTGCTAGAACTTTATAAATATTCCTTAGTGTGGGCCTGTCATACTTAATTTCCCGATGCCTGTAGCCTAGAGTGTCAGAAGAGCAATACCAGCATAAACCCAGTGTAGGCTCTGGAGAATGTATTCGATCCTGAGCTAGCCACAGTTCACTCATTTCAGACTGTGCTTTTGGTAAGTGACCTATCACAGTAGGATTGTTACTAGCCCACTGTCGTAACTGAAAACCTCCTAAATTAAGAAGATTTATTAATTTATCCACCATGTCCTTCACCTCTTTAAATGTGGAGAAACTCTGTAGAAAATTGTCAACATAAAAATGTCTCTCAACTGCTAATCTTATATCATCACCAGGTTCACTATAATTATGAACATGAGTTTACAGGGCAAATGTAGCACAGCATGGGCTACAAGTCGTGCCAAATGGCAAAACTTTCCACTCATAGATGTCAGGATCCATCTTTTGTCTAATATTTCACCAAATGAATCGAAGGAGGACCTTATCCCTTTCTAACAGGCATACCTGGTGGAACATAGCCTTAATGTCTCCACTAACCGCCACAGTATGCTCTCTAAACCGAATTAACACTCCTAATAGTGACGGGCCTAAAGTAGGGCCAGGTAACAAGTATTCATTTAGCGTTGATCCTCTGAACTGAAATGAGCAGTTGAAAACTAGCCTGTTCTTACCATTATGATGAACCATATGGTGAGGGATGTACCATGATTCCTGACTAGCTACTGCTTCCCTTGGTATTTTAGCGATATAGCCTGCTTTCTCCAGTTTCTCTACTTCCGCAGTGTAGATGGCTGCAAGTTGTGGATTTTTTGCTAGTCTTTTCTCTGTACTTCTGAGACTTGGCATCACTGCTTCTAATGAAGAACTCAGGCAGGGCATGTCACTTCTTCGTAACAAAGGGGTTGCATATCGCTGAATTACGTCCACTTTTATTTGAGTAGTTTGACTTTGAAGAAGAAGTATGGCTTCTTTATCCTGCTTAGATCGAGTGACGGATTCAACATTCTTATAGGGCAAACAATCTACAGTAGTTGCCAAAGTCTTTCCACATTTTTAAAAAGTTCAGTATCTGGGGACTGGAAGGAGGAAAACAAGCACTGCGTGGAAGACATCTGATGTTTAAGTCCCCTTACAGGTCCTAGAAATGTCCATCCCAAAGAAGTCTTGATTGCTGCTGGCCCTCCTGGTGGGCCAAGGCGTACAGGCTCAAGTGGATTGAGTAAGTGGGGATGGTCAGCTCCAATGAGTAGTAGGGGAAGCACATTTTCAAAATGAGGAATATTCAAGCCTTTAAGGTGTTGATACTTCACCTGAAGAGTAGTCATTGGGTAGAAATGTACACCCAATGCTAGCCGCGTTGCAGTAAAGGCATGCTGGATCTTAAATTTCCTTTGTGGCTGTGTTGCAGGAGTTAGCATAAATGAAACTGATGCTCCCTCCAATGTCTCAATGTCATGTCTAACTGTCCTTAACATCATCTTTTCAGATTCTCCCTCTAAGCCAAGCTCTTTAGCTGCTGCTGAAAGCAGAAGAGTCCATTCGGAGCCATTGTCTAACACTGCGTAGGTTTCCAAGGCTCTGTTGCCATTATAAAGCATTACCTTAACTACCTTAAGCAATACATAACTGCCATCAGTGGGACTGTCGCCATAAAGAGTCTCAGTAGATGAACTCAGCACACAGGTATCCTGTTTTGGGGGTAGAGTGTTAACTTCATGCAAGACCTTAAGATGTTTCCCTTTACATATATTGCAGGGTTTTTTGAGATTACACTGAGCTGCTTGATGCGAACGTCCACACCTCCAGCATCGTTTCTTGGTTTTGATCCAGTCTATAATTTGCTCTTTAGTGAACTGCTGGAATGTGGGACATTGACTAAGGAAGTGCTCTATATTTTCACAATATGGGCAGTAAGGTTTAGGCTTTTCTTTCTTCTTCTCTGATGGCTCATCTATAGAAGGGTTGGAAGTCTCAGTCGCAGAGCTTTGGTTTGCTCCAAGTAAGACCGTAGTTGGTTTTGGTCCACGTTTAGGTTCTCTGTGTTTCTCCACTTGTCTGGGCTGTCCTCCTGAATCGTGACACCACACTTTAAATTTTAACCAAGTTGAGAGATCAAGTAAAGTATAGGTTGCTCCTGGTCTATGCAGCATGTGTCTGCGGAAGTTCGCCCGAAGCTCTGGTGGAAGCTTTGTCAACAGACGAGCTACATGAGATCCACATTGGAGTTCATTATCACCCTCAGGCCCTATGGTTCCCAGCATACCTGCTAATGCTGGCACATTTAAAGCAAACTTCTCAAAAGCTTCTGTATCTCCACTACGAATTGCTGGAGAGTTTATGACTGCTGAAATTTTCTTCAAAGCCAATTGATGAGGTTGTCCATATTTCTCAGTAAGAGCTGCCATGGTATCAGTATATGGGTAAAGAGAGTTCAGGTATGCATCAGCTATTAAACGGGCTTCCTCTAACTTCAGGTGCTCAACCAAAATCTGGTATTTGAATAGCTCTGTACTGCTTGCAGGGAGAAGGTTGGTTAGAGGTATCTTGAGCCGTGAAAACTGACTGGCATCTTTATGGAAGAAGTCTGGGATTGAAGGTTTAGGTCCCCTATAGAAGGTCTCTTGTGCCTGTGGAAAGTACTCCCGCTGGGGATGAT
>NW_024376968.1:0-27500 GCF_016835505.1 Polypterus senegalus | reverse complement strand
ATTAGTGATGAGTGAGTGAGTCAGTCAGTCAGTGAGTCAGTCAGTCAGTCAGTCAGGGCTTTGCCTTTTATTAGTATATATATATATATATATATATATATATATATATATATATAATATTTTTGCTCTTCATTACAAAACTAGCTGTGCTACATGTCTAAGATGAGTTGAATTCTAAGTAATCAAAGTAGATCTCAGTATTAATGTTTGCAGTGCACCATCTGTGGGAATGTATTTTGAAATGCATGTAGTAATAAAATGAACTGCAATTATCATTCCAACAGATGGTGTATCACAAATGTTTGTAGTAGTACAGTGCATTAATACAAATGTTTGTGATGTGCCATCTATTGGAATGACAAATGCAATGCTTATGTCTCTGTTATATGACATTCTATTGGCAGAGCTGAAGCACAACAAACTGCCGCAGGTCTGGACCAGCAGTTGTGTGCCAGCAGGGAGGTTTACAGGCTGGTATGGTGCCCACTAATCACACTCACCCTAACACACATTTTGTCATTAAACTGCTGGACGATATCAGAGGTGATGTCTGGTGCAGCGGCTCTGTAACTCGATGATATTGATTAGCATGGGAGTCATAAAAGCTGTGCAAATGTTTGTGAGGCGCCATCTGTTGGAAAGACAGAGACAAAGTGACTGGACAGATACACAGACAGACACACAGACACTTGTCCTTTTATTAAAGAGGATTAATCATAAACAAGAAGTCTTAAATATCATTAGAACATTCAAAATATGAGATATGATCAGAGGAATTTACAAATCAAAAGTTACCAAATGAACAGATTTGACAAATAACAATCGTCCATATTTTATTTTATTTTGTGTGTTTTGATCTTTTTAGTTTAATAAGCAATTCAAATTTTACAAACTGTGAAGCAGTAACAGGCCATTTATCTCGGTGAATGTAACACCTAATCATAATAAACTAAAGATTCATCTAAAATAAGTATTCTTTTACACATTAATTATTATTAAACCAAACTGTCCTTCAAGGTCATGTCAATATTCTGAATATTTTTTAGATCTCACCAAACACTTCACATCCTAACTTCTCGTGTGTTTAATATGCAGAGAGGCCACAAGAGGGAGCAGTTTGGCTCCATAAGAATCAGCTGATGTCACAGCCCTGAAAGTCACAGGAATGTCACTAAGGTGCAAGTCACATGACCAGCGTCTGAGTTGACAGCACATGATGAGGACCACAGGAGCTGACGTGGAGTCAATTATATGTGACTGGCGATGTGTCCAGTGTGCTCATCAACTTTTAAGTGACATTTTGCCCTGAATGTGCCCACCTGCCCACCCTGCTGACTGACATTTCCATTTTATTAATCCTGAGCTCTAAAAGCCCCCAAGGTCAGCAGGAGATGACCTCAACCAACACAAACATCAGACGACAGGACTACATGGCTTTCAGTGTGTAGAGTTTGAACGACTGTCAGTGTGGGGCTGTGACGAGGACCTGAGTGACCAGACAGACCAGTGGCTTTATGAGGTGACACAGCGGGGACTGAAGCAATGGCCGAGGTGACAGGAGAGAGAAGAGGGCAGCATGGCTTAGGTCAGCAGTGAAGAGCTCATCGGGTGACAACCTGTCTGATGAGCGAGTGTTTAAAGAATCAGACGTCAGTCACACATCGAGATACGGATTTGATCAACGAGGAATACAATCTGTGATCACAGGACGGCCATCAGCGTGTGACGAGTCAAAGAGGAGAAAATCAGAGGGAGGAACAAAACTGACAACACACAAGTGACACACTCGTCTGACTCACTCTGTCTCAGGTCACTCATCTCACCCTTTATCACCCTGACTCTCTTCTCTATCATCCTCACCCCTCACTCTTTATTCACCTTCTCCTCTTCCTTTTAACCCCTCAGGCTCCATGAAGATGACAGATTTAGAAGTCATAGTCGCCATCTGCTGGTGAGGCCTGTAATACACAGTGGGGGGGCTGTCAGCCTGGGCCTTCATTGGCTTCTTCACACACACTGATGTCAGGTGACACGATACTCCTTGAGGGGTCCTGAGGAAATTGTAAATGAATCCTGGGAATGTGGGTGTCAGTGGCAAGATAAAAGTGTCCCCAAGTGTCACATCTGATTGTCACTTTGAACATCAACAGTGAAGGTGAAGTCAGTCAGCTGACTCATCTCCTTGATGTTTGGTGACAGTGGGAACAACAAGGAGGAGGTGCAATTTAATGTCTAACGTGACACCAAGTGACTCAATAAAACACCAAACTCCATCAGTATGGCCGACATGTGACTGAGTGGTGAGTCCTCATCTTTAGACATTCACAATGAATTCATTCAGAGGTGACAGACCACCAGAGTAACTAATAGAGGGGCAGACAATGTCTGTTCAGAGGCCAGCACTCCAGTCACTTCTGTCACTCTGTGCTCCTAAATAGTCACTGGAATGAGGCTCTGGATACTGAGACAGGCATGTGGTCCAGATGGAGCAGCACTACTGAAAGGCGCTATATAGACTGACTGACAGGTGACATTCAGTGACACTCAGAGGACACAGCAGTTGGGGTGTCAGCCTGAAGGACATGTGGCTGTGAATCAACAGTGACCCCTGCTGGTCAGACTGGTATTTGTAGGTCTGAGGTGTCACCGCCCCTCACTATGACACACACACCTGATTGGCTACTCAGACCCAATAATAATGGAGACCCTGACAGCCGCCTCGCCCCGCATTCTCATCCACCAATTCACTCACAGAGGTGCTGCCCCCCCACCTATAGTGGAAAATTTAATTTTGACTCCAAACTCCAAACACAAAGACACCTGAGCTTGTAGGGACATCAAGTGACCGGTTCAGGGTACTGGTAAGTAGTCACATGGTGTCAGATGGCTGATGGTTACACTGGAATTATTGTTAAGCCAAAACCCTGGACAGAGGGGCTCAATGAAGGAGGTGTTGAACCTGTGCAGGAGGGTCATTGTGTGTGAGACGCGATAAAATGACAGAGAGCCAGCAGGCCAGTCCAGATACACACCTATTCTGGGGCTGTAGGGGGCACCGATTACAATCTTCTTGTTATTGTGATGCACAGAGTACTGGGAACGAGACCACCGCAAACACCAGGACTTCTTGTTGTTTCCAAGGACACACTTCTTATCCTCTGCTTTCCTGCTCAGTCCTTTATATGCGACTCCAATCCTCATGATGTCTCCACTGCACTCCACCTCCCAGTAACAGCGAGTCCCAGTCAGAGCCTCTCCGCACAGAACTTGACAAAACCAGTCAAATCTGTCAGGATGATCAGGATATTCAGTCACTGTCCCCTCACGTGTCACCTTCTTGTTCCCTTCAGACAGACAGAGGTCTCTGTGTGCCGTGTTAATGTCCATTGTGAGGGGACAGAAGTCTGAAAGGAGAGAAAAGAAAACGAGTGAGGAAATCTGGGAGTGTGTAACGGGACTGGGGGCGGAGCAGACAATTAACAAGAACAAATCAGGAGCTGTGCTGACGAGACACTAATAGTAAAGAGCTCATCTGATTGGACAGAATCTGTGGGGATTAAAATTAAATCATAAAAAGACAACAACAGACAACAAAGAGAAAGGCAGGCAAGTCAGTCATTTGAAAGTCATCTCAGTCGTCAGAAATTATGATAAACAGCATAAGGTCACCATTGAGGTCAGAGTTCTGATGGACTGTCCACACTGACCGCTGGCTTTATTAAATGACATGTTTTATTGTCACAGTCCACCTCTTTAATTTAAAATCAATCAACTGTCACACTTCACAACCACATCAATTATTTACATAAAAGCTGCAATCACTGTTTACTATTTTTAATCTATCTATCTATATACAGTGGTGTGAAAAACTATTTGCCCCCTTCCTGATTTCTTATTCTTTTGCATGTTTGTCACACAAAATGTTTCTGATCATCAAACACATTTAACCATTAGTCAAATATAACACAAGTAAACACAAAATGCAGTTTTTAAATGATGGTTTTATTATTTAGGGAGAGAAAAAATCCAAACTTACATGGCCCTGTGTGAAAAAGTAATAGCCCCCTTGTTCAAAAATCACCTAACTGTGGTGTATCACACCTGAGTTCAATTTCCGTAGCCACCCCAGGCCTGATTACTGCCACACCTGTTTCAATCAAGAAATCACTTAAATATGAGCTGCCTGACACAGAGAAGTAGACCAAATGCACCTCAAAAGCTAGACATCATGCCAAGATCCAAAGAAATTCAGGAACAAATGAGAACAGAAGTCATTGAGATCTATCAGTCTGGTAAAGGTTATAAAGCCATTTCTAAAGCTTTGGGACTCCAGCGAACCACAGTGAGAGCCATCATCCACAAATGGCAAAAACATGGAACAGTGGTGAACCTTCCCAGGACTGGCCGGCCGACCAAAATTACAAGAAGAGCGCAGAGACGACTCATCCAAGAGGTCACAAAAGACCCCTGGACAACGTCTAAAGAACTGCAGGCCTCACTTGCCTCAATTAAGGTGTTCACGACTCCACCATAAGAAAGAGACTGGGCAAAAATGGCCTGCATGGCAGATTTCCAAGACGCAAACCACTGTTAAGCAAAAAGAACATTAGGGCTCGTCTCAATTTTGCTAAGAAACATCTCAATGATTGCCAAGACTTTTGTGAAAATACCTTGTGGACTGATGAGACAAAAGTTGAAAGTTTTGGAAGGCAAATGTCCCGTTACATCTGGCGTAAAAGGAACACAGCATTTCAGAAAAAGTACATCATACCAACAGTAAAATATGTTGGAGGTAGTGTGATGGTCTGGGGTTGTTTTGCTGCTTCAGGACCTGGAAGGCTTGCTGTGATAGATGGAACCATGAATTCTACTGTCTACCAAAAAATCCTGAAGGAGAATGTCCGGTCATCTGTTCGTCAACTCAAGCTGAACCGATCTTGGGTGCTGCAACAGGACAATGACCCAAAACACACCAGCAAATCCACCTCTGAATGGCTGAAGAAAAACAAAATGAAGACTTTGGAGTGGCCTAGTCAAAGTCCTGACCTGAATCCAATTGAGATGCTATGGCATGACCTTAAAAAGGCGGTTCAAGCTAGAAAACCCTCAAATAAAGCTGAATTACAACAATTCTGCAAAGATGAGTGGGCCAAAATTCCTCCAGAGCGCTGTAAAAGACTCATTGCAAGTTATCAAACGCTTGATTGCAGTTATTGCTGCTAAGGGTGGCCCAACCAGTTATTAGGTTCAGGGGGCAATTACTTTTTCACGCAGGGCCATGTAGTTTTGGATTTTTTTTTCTCCCTAAATAATAAAGACCATCATTTAAAAACTGCATTTTGTGTTTACTTGTGTTATATTTGACTAATGGTTAAATGTGTTTGATGATGAGAAACATTTTGTGTGACAAACATGCAAAAGAATAAGAAATCAGGAAGGGGGCAAATAGTTTTTCACACCACTGTATCTTTTATATAGTGTCTTTCCCATCTGTCATTGTCTCTCTTTTTCTTTCTTTAGTGTGTTTCCTGTCATCTCTTTTTATTATTTGACTGTCATTCTTATCCAAGGTGACTCCCATCATCTGAGATTCCATTGTTTCCTTTTCTTTGTCCAATCAGAGCCCAGGCAGGTGACTTGACTTGCTGAGGTCACACAGTGGTGTCAGTAGTGGGATTTGAACCCACGACCTTAGGGTTTGAACTCCAAAGTCTTCAGCACCACATCACAATGCATTTTCTCCTCCTTCTGTCCAATCTGAGGTCAGCTTTACTCTGGTGGTCTCATCAGGTAGGTGGGCTACAGTCCTGTAGACCCTCAAACATCTTGAGAATATTAGAAACTGTGCTCACTGGAACATGAAGCTCTGTGGAGGAGGTCTTGTAGACTTCACCTTGAGTTAAACAGATGTCTTTGGTGATTCACTGCCTCAGTCTCTCTATCCCATAATGCACCAGTCACAGGACCCCCATCACTCTCAGCCCCTCAGTCACACAACACTCAGACTTTCATATCCTAAGCCTGTCCTGCTCTATTAAAACTTCAATGATTTTTATTGTGATGATCCATTCAGTCAAAGCACAAACTCACATTTTAAAAAGTCGTCTCTGCTCTGAGGTTCAGGAGGCTGGAGGGCGAAAACTGGAGCTTCATGAGCTGAAAAGAAAAAGAAAAGAGAAGAAGAATGGAAACTGAGAAGATGGCATTGTGGGATCTTAGTTTAGTTCTTAAACATGGATTACAAATGCAGGGGAGTTCAAATACAACATTTATAAAATATACAAGGGCTGGCAAATTAGGCCATATGTCGATCTGAATATTCATATTAATAATAAATATAAAGGGAGTCAGAGAGTATTGAGACCGCCTCACTTTCTGCACACTTTACCGTGTTGTTGATTTAATTTTAAATGGATTAATGTGCCTGTGAGAGTCAGTTGTACGTCACTGTGCTGATTGTACACTTGCTGGCCTAATTCTTCGATTAGAAAGAACCGCAGCTACAGCAGAGAGTAGATAACACCCTTCACCATCTCGCTTCAAGTACTTTGATAGATTTGTATATTAAAGTGTATGTGTGGTATCTAAACAGAAATAAATTAATACAATAAGTGCACAAATACAAATGAAATACATATATGCACATAACTAATTAAATGTCAAAGTTACACAGTATTCAGGAAGAGCAATGTTAAACATCACTCATCTTTACGTATTGTTTAATCAAACCAGTAGGTGGCACTATTTACAAGAATAAAAGAAACAGCGTAACGTCCAAGATTATGGAGGAATATTTCGGACAAAATTAAATAAATAAATAAATAAATGCGCAAATAAATAAAAGTAGGCCTACTGTGAAATGTGAGCATAAATAAATAAATAAATAAATAAATGTGTCACGAAATATGTTTTTTGTTGCTTTTTTATTTATTTATTTAATTTTGTCCGTAACATTACTCCAAACTATCATGAAATACACATTGAAATAAAACTGTCACTTGCACTCGTCAAAGTTGAGAGGGTGGGCTCTAACACCCCCTCTAGTTATTGATTGGTGAATCGATAGCAAAAGAATTAATTAGAGAAATGTTTACTACTGCAGATGAAATGGATTCTGAAAGTGACAGTTTTATTTCAAGTCTTATTTCATGATGGTTTGGAGGAATGTTACGGACAAAATTAAAAAAATAAATAAAAAAGCAACAAAAAACATATTTTGTGACACATTTATTTCTTTATGCTCACTTTTCACAGTACTTTTATTTATTTGCGCATTTATTTATTTAATTTTGTCCGAAATATTCCTCCTTGCAAGACGGCATTCATTTACAAAAAAAACCTTTACGTTTAATACTGTAGCGTTCTGTTCTTCATTGTAGAGTTCTGTTCTGCAGTTTGTGTTCTGTGATTTACATCCCTCTCAGTTATTTATTCTGTTGTTCCTGTTATTTCTGATGGACTGTAATAGAGTGGAAGGTAAAGGAGGTTCCGGAGGGATGGGGGTGGAGCCGAGTTGGGGTTGGAGCCGAGGCGGGGGTTTTGTGTAAGCGCTGTGAAAAAGGAGGAGGGGTGTGGGGTGAGGGAGGAGAGGAGGACGTTCTTGTCAGCCTAACTAGGAAAGTTTTTTTGATTGCTGTCTGTTCGGCGTGGTTGTGGCCAAAAGTAACCATTTTTTTGTTTGTGAATAATAAAGAGGGAACTAACCAAGTGACCGCCTCGGATCGTCATTACATCTGGAAGACGCTACACTGGTGTCAGAAGTAAATACCGGCGGATTGTGCTCGGCTTTCGGGTGAGCTAGCTAGCAGCTTCCAGCTAACCCTGCTATCACCGTGAACAGCATGGCCGCACAGCGGGACAACGCAGGTGCTCGACCAAAAGTCAAGGAGGAGGTGGAGTACGGTGATAACACTGATACACCGGGACGTAGGATAGACGCTCTCCGTGATATGGAGCACGTAGCTCGCCTGAGGCAGACGGCCAGGATGCTAGCTGCGGATGCCGGATTCAGCGCGGGGTTGGCGGGGGACGGCGCTGGCGCGCAAAAATCCACCAGGAAGGAGGGGAAGCCGAACGTAAACAGAAATGGCGGCCCCCTATGTGACCAGCCGCAGATGAAAACGCCGAAATATTCTGGTAAGACTGACTGGGAGGCCTTTTATGCCCAATTTGAACTGCTGGCGAAGGCTGCGGGCTGGTCCGAAGACATTAAAGCATTTCAGCTGGCTCTGTGCCTCACGGATGATGCCTCGCGCTGTCTGCTGTTACTTAGCCCAGAAGAACAGAGTGTCTATGAGGCCTTAGTTGGGGCCTTGCAGCGGTGTTTTGGACAATTTAATCAGCCCGCTGTCCTGCGCTCTGAACTGGCTAATAGACAGAGACTGACAGGGGAGCCGCTCCGCGTTTTGGCTGCAGAGATTGAAACGCTGACAAGGAGGGCTTACTCGCATATGCCAGCCGTGGTGCAGAGCGAGCTTGCAAGGGGACCAATTCATCCGGGCTCTGTCCCCGAGGGACCTGCGGGCACAGACGCAGCTGGCCCACCCTAGCACGCTGCAGAACGCTTTAGAGATAGCGCTGGAAAGGGAGCTGGTGGGAGCTACGGCTAAGACTGATGCCTTCACCTGTAGCCCTGTTGCTTGGGCCGTGGGTAGCGAAATTCAAGGACCAGAGAGGCCGGCGTGGGTCAGCGAGCTGACAGAGATGATTCGAGCTGTGTCACTCCAGCCCCCGCAGAGCGGCCGATCTCGCTGCGGAGATCTTGTCTGCTGGGTGTGCGGCCAGGGCGGCCACATCAGCGTGCGGTGCCCAAAGCGTGCTGACCGACAGGGAAACGGCCCAGGGTCTGCGTAGAAGGGACGGCGCAGACCCCTACTCATCAGTCCCACTCCGTGGGTCCGTCGGGGGATAGAGCCCACTTGCAAAGCCGGGAAAGTATGGCTCAGCTTTCCCCAGAAGCAGACGACGGCGCGGAATGGATCAGGGTCGTCGGCTGGACTCATGTTGGGGACTTCTGCCATGTCCCTATCACCCTGAAGGGGGCGCTCTGTGTAGCTCTAATAGATATGGGCTCCACTGCCACGCTCCTCAGACCCGACATGGTTCCAGCAGGGACGCAGTTGGAAGCCACATCCATCAAGCTTCGAACTGTAACGGGGGATTTAACTCCCATGCTGGGGCGGGGGCTGGTGAACATCCGGGTAGGTGGCCTAGTAGTGGACTTTAAGGTGTGGGTTGCAGCTGTACAGGATGAGTGCATATTAGGCCTAGACTTTCTAAGGGCAGCTCGGTGTGTACTGGACTTGGGGAAAAACACACTACAGTTCCCGGGGGGTCCCATGGTGCAGATGGTCCGACCTGCGCAGTCCCAAAGCTCACTTCCAGCGCCGTCGAATGCAGCGGGGACCCATCAGATGGAGGACATACCCCTGCAGGTGGACCCACCTGTCCCCGCGCACGCTGTCATTCACACCAGGGGAGATGTACAGCCACAGTCCTTGGTCCAACAGCCGTTGTCGGGGGAGGCTGACAGGTCGACGGCGGTGAAAGAGATCTGGAGGTGCAGCTGTGATGGCCTGCAACCCGAGTAACAAGAGCAGCTGTGGCAGGTGTTGTGGCAATTCATGGACATCTTCGCACTCTCAGAAGAGACCGGCCTGACACACCTGGTCCACCATGAGATCGACACAGGGGACGCGCGGCCGATCAAGACACGCCCCCGCCACCTCCCCCTGGCACATCAGGAGGCCGCTGACACGGCGATTGAGGAAATGCTCAGCGCAGGGATCATTGAGCCGTCCAACAACCTGTGGGCTTCGGGGGTTGTGATGGTCCTTGGCTGCTAGACCTTAGTTTGTGTTTAAACAAATCGCTGTCTTTATGTGTAAACGTACGTAATTCATAATTTATAAAGTGTGTTTGACTCTGAGGCTGCACTCACTGAAATGTTCAGGTGGTCCTCAAGTACTCAGAGTTCTGACGCAGTCCTCCAATTTGCTTATCTTACCCACCAAAATATATCAAATAAATGCTTTTAAATGTCGGTGGGAGACACGACTTCTGAGCAAACAACAGCAGGCATATAAAACACGAGAGCCCAGGGGGAGCACAGCTGAAAATGGATGAACGTGAACTTTTAACGTGGACTCCATCCAGTAGAATGTAATGGACAGCGAAGACAGCAGGAGCAGATTGAGATGTTCTGATGTTATAAAGCACTGACGCTGAGCTCAGTTTGATTCCATTAACGTCTTCTCTGTTCTCAAATAAACAATTCATTTGTGCTCTGAGCCGGCTTAGCCATTTAAAACACATTTCTGTTCATTAATCTTAAGGTGAGGAAAACAAAGGCAATTAAAATAATCCCAAAGTTAAGTGAAAAAAGAACTTTTAGGAGAGTATATGGAAAAAGTATAAGGAGTATAACATTTCAAGTTAAAATTCGAAAACATCTGATTAAACTCAGCTGATTATTTAGAGAGTTTGTTATCACTTAGCTAATGACTGTGAAAGGCACTATATAGTAAAAAATAATAAACGGCAAAGGATGGCAGATAAATGTTAAAGAGCAGGCCTTCTTCAGTGTCCTCTTATTGTCACTCTGGTCCTGCTAATGGACTTCAATAACAAACACAATGTCACCAGACGCTGTACCTGATGGAGGCCTTGTCATGATGTCCCACTGGCTGATCTTCTCCAGACTCTTTGTCAGACTTGACAGCTCCTTTCTCAGGTCCTCAGATGAGAAATCAGCGGTGACAGTGAAGCTCAGCGAGTCTCCATCAGCAGGAAGGACACAGCGAGAGGAGAAAGTCTGGACAAGGAGAGAAGAGGGGACGAAGATTTCAGAAAGGAGACATTAAAAAGTAAGTAATGCTGATAAGGGGGGTCTTCTGAATTAAGGATCAGTGTGGTGGGCAGTCAGCATGGGTTTAGATGGTGAGAACGCCTGTCATTGACTTGTTGGTTATTTATGAGAGAATATTTGGTGGAGTGTAGTGGAGCATCAGAGATTATCAACCTTAACTATCAATGAGCTTTTCACACAGGACTCCATGAGGGGAGAGTCAAGTTAAAGGGACTGAGGGGGCAGGTGGGTCCAGAATTGACTTGGCACACAAAACAAGGTGTTCAGATTTTTATGGTTCTGAGACAAACTTAATTAAATTAAATAAAATATAAAGAATAACACATGTAGGGAGAAAGCTCTTTAATATGATTATACAATTTAAGGTCTGCAGCTCATAAGTGTGACTTGTGAGGATACCCTAGTAGCCTTTGATTCTTCATCATCACCATCATCATCATCATCATCTTCAATCATACAAAAGAGAGAAAGCTACGGTAAGCTGAGATATGTAGCGACCACCATGTGTGGAGTGTAAATCAAGAAGAGAATCTCAATAATGTCTATGAAACACAGTCGACATCAGGACTATTGTGTGGAGTGTGAGAGAAAAACACATGAGAAAGATGAGAGAAGAGACTGGACTGTGGGGTCTGAGCTGTGAGGAAATGCTGAAGGATTTGAATCTCATCAGTTTAAGGATGGAGACATCAGGAGGTAGCCTGGCTGAAGAGTTGGCATCATCCATTATTAGATGTCATCTTTTACACTTCATAAAAAATTCACTTTTTCATACAGACAGCTGTAGATTCATCTGTCTGTCATGTACTTGAAATAAACAACTTTGAGATATTTGTAAATAGAATATTGGAAATGTTAAGGAAAAATGAAAAGACGATCTGTGTTGGGCTGAATGGCATGTTCTTGCCATGTTGTACAAACTCCTCAGATCGAATTCCTCTCTAAATGTTCTCCGGTCCCACACATCCCAATCTGATCAGACTCCCTGTGAAGTGTCGCTCTCACCTGCAGGAAGTGGAGATGGTCCTTGGTCTCTGAAAGCTCCTTCAGCTCCGCTTCTCTCCTCTTCAGCTCCTCAATCTCCTTCTTCAGTTGCTCCATTAATCCTTCAGCCTTCTCCATTTCTTTCTTTTCTTGTTCTCTGATCCTCTCAGTCAGTTTCCTGTGGGCTTCCTCAATGCACCGTATCAGAGCAGTGAAGCTCTTCTCATTTTCTTCCACCTCTCTTACCACAGACATCTGAATAAACAGGATAAAGATTTAGAATTGAGTCACCTGATAAGAATAACCAATCAGAAGGCACATTTCTTGCTATTTTAATGTTGTTAAGGACAGTTTGAATTGGCTGGAGTGACTGGTTTTACTTTATCTGCAGAAGGAAGGTCGGTTGCAGACTGACTCCAAGACAATATGTTCCCACCATTATGCCGAGTAACAGCATCTGCTGATGCTGCTACTAAGGAAACTGCAGGACTTTATAAGATACGAGTCATAAAAGGCTTCCTTGTGAAGGAGCTTGAGAGCCATTGGCAGGAGCTGCTGGGGACACCTCTACTGTCGAGTGAGGACTCCATTTGACCCAACAGTTTGTATAAAAGTCTGCCTTTAAAAATGGCATCTCCTGCTCAGCCTGAGGTTAGGTGTGGAGTAGGACAACACACACTGAGAATAAAGAAGAACAAGAACTCTTTGCATATTTACCTTCTTCCTTCACTTTTTCATTGTAAAGCTCAGAGTTGTGTCTTTATTTCCATTTCTGATGTATTTCTACTTCATTTATGAACTTGGCATTATTACTAATGAATTTGCTATTGTAACTATGACTCATAGTTGTATGATGACACCTGGCTGTGTGTTACTAAGTGTGAAGTAAATGTGAGGTAAAAGGTGCCTGCTGTCCAGGATCATCAACCCCAAAGCTGGAGGTGTTCTGCTGTTTTCAGAACTTTGCACATGTCATTGTCACATGTGTCCAGTTCTAGGTGAACAATTACAAGTGGATGGAAGTAGTATAATGTCAGGCGGCTTCTGTCAAAATTTAATCCAAATTTGATTGATGAGATTAAACCCGCCCTTTTTAATTTAAGACCGGAAGTCCCGCCCCTCACCCACCGGATGTTTTGTTGACCTTTGATGACCTTTCAGGAAGTCCCCTCCCCACACCCCCGGGTGTTTTGTTGACCTTTGATGACCTTTATCAGGGTCCCTGTTGATTGATGACAGGAAGTCCCCTCCCCCAACCACCTGTTGTTTGTTGACCTTTAGCCCTGCCATCTGTTTTCCCCAGGAAACTGTCAAGGGCAATTTGATAGATGCCCCCACCCTCCTTGAACCCCCACCCCGCCCCCCTTGAACCCAGCACCACCCCAACCACTTCCCAGTGCCCCTCTTCCTAAGACATGTTCAGGCATGTTGCAGCCGGACTGAAGGGAATGCCTAAGCCTCACCGATAGACAGCACATGATGTCTGGCCCCCTTCTTCCAAGGACATACACACACACAGTCTCCGTTCGGACCGATCTAACTTGTCGCCGTTCCTGCCAATATTGCTTTAGGTAAGAATCCTTGTATCTATGTAACAATTATTTTAAAAATATCTATCTAATCGTTGCTATATCATTTGTAAACCCCCTTATATTTTATCTAAGCCAAAACAGCCTTTCCTTCCCATCTCAGTAAAAATCCTTTCACAGACAGGCTCTGAGTTTAAAAGCATTCAGCAGCGCACAGAAAGACAAGCAGTCTAGCTTTTAGCAGCCCCGCTGGCGTGTGCTTGTAGTTCAAAGCACACTGAAATACAAGCTGCCCGGCACCCTCTGTGCAGCCTGGCTTTTAGCAGCCCCTGCGCGCGCCCACGAAATGGCCAGGGCCAAAGCACACAGAAAGGATCTTTCTCTCTGTTCACACTGAGCCCAGAGCGCAGCTAGAGCCGTCAGTGCATGCCATATGGGCGGAGCTGTGTGTAAGTTCACCTCCTCCCCTGACAGCTCCACGCTGATTCAGTCCAGGCGTGCGCAGGCTTTTCAACAGCTGAGCGTAAGCCCCCCTTCTTCCATTCCCAAGACGCATGGGTCTTAAAAAGTTAAAGGCTTTCATGATAACGTGTAAAACCCGAGATAACTAGTTCGCTATAAGCCCTTTAAAAATCACACAGTTAAATAAGATGCAGCAGTTCCTTTTAAATCACGCTGGAGACGTCTAAATGCTAAATGAATTAATATATTTATAATTTGTATTTAAATCGATCTAAAGCCATCCCTTGTTCTACCCCTGTTAATCCTCCCCTCATGAAGAAACGCGTTTAGTTTTTTCTAAAAGTTTGAATGCCTTAATCAGATCGGATATCTTGGGCTAGAGAAAGGAACTTTAAAATACTCTTTGTCAAAACGGCTCTTTCCAAAGCCCTCACACCTCACCCTCACCCTCACCTCCAAACCTAACCCCACCTCACATCACCTCACCCCACCCCACCTCCGGCCGTCTGGAGTTGATTGGGGTCGCTGGTGATTTGGTATCGATTCATCCCTTCCGCCCTTAGGACGGGGTCAGGCCGTTGATGACCCTTAACCTCGTGGCCGAAAGGTGAAAAAGGTCTTACGGAAATGCGTGCAGATGATTAAACAAATCTACTGGGTTACAATGGAATCTATTAAACAAATTCTGGATTTTTCATCACCCATCCAAAGGTGTTTTTTTAAACACCGGACAAACAGACATTACACGGATGTCCGGCCAAAATGATGGCAAAACACCTGTTATTACAAATCACAGGGAATATTCCAAAACATCCAACTCTTTCGGATGTATAAATAAGCGACGGTCGCAGCCCACACCCATACCTCTACGCTTCATTCAGAACAGCAAAGATGAATCGCTCCCAATACGGTTTGTCAGTACGAATTTATTAGAATAATGTATTGTAATTTTAATGACTACATCTAAATGAAATCTAATTATTCTTGATACAGACCAAACTGCAACAATCGTCACAACCGAACACCCAGGTAAGGCTATTTATGATTTTATACGCTGTGAACGCTGGCCCCGGCACAGACAGACGGACATCATATTTTCTCCACACACTATTTATTTATATACACTATTTACAGTATACTGTGCTCACGTGCACCCCCAGTGCCTACTCGCACCGATTTCCCCAAAGTCCAGGTCCACAGTCTCTTGTGCCTTCCTGGCCGCCTCCAGTCCTTCCTCTCGCTCAGTCCACTTCCTCCCGACTTCCACCCATGACTGGAGGGAGGCGGCCCCTTAAATAAGGCTCCCGGATGAGCCCCAGGTGTTCCCAGTATCCGCTCCTTGGCCACGCCCAGCGTGGAAGTGTCGGCTGTCCTCCTGGCAGCTCTCCGGGCGCCACATAAAGTCTTCCCCCCGGCACTAACTGGTGTGGCGGAAGTGCCGGGCTCCCGGGATAATTAGGCACTGGGGCTCCGCCTGGCGGTGGCCACGGGTCCCTACAGGGCTGGGCTTCCATGCCCTGTACCCGAGGCCCCCTGCCTAACCAGGACGGACGCCCCCACTCTGTCTGGAGGAGGCACTCGCCCTCCTCTGGCCCTCCAAGGCGTCCCGGCCGGGCTCCAGCCCCAGCCGAGGACCGTACGGGATAGACCGGCATCGGGGCGCCGCCTGGCGGTAACCACAGGCCCCTACAGGGTAGGGCTTCCATGCCCTCGACCCGTGGCTCCCAACAGAACCAGGACGGACGCCCCCTCGCGGTCTGGAGGAGGCACAAGCCCTCCTCACGTCCTCCAAGGCGTCCCGGCCGGGCTCCAGCCCTGGCCGGGGACCACAACGCATTAAATGAAAATGTTTTAAAAACTGTGGTCTGAATTCTTATATTTTTTCCTTAGAGCTGTTCATACCCGTCGATTCGCAAAATGGTAAAAACCTTTTTTAATATATCTTGTTTAATACGCGCATGGCTTGCATATCAGTATTAAGGCTGCGCGTGCGTATATCGGGGGGGGGGGGTCGGTAGCTCGCGTGCATGTATAAGCACTTATGTGTTTGTCAATATAAAACTGTTTATAACATGTTTCTTCTGGGTTGATCCGCTCATGAAATGGGCTGATGAGTCTATAAACATGTCTTAACTAACCGCATGAACGACGTGCGTGAGTGAATATTTGAGTATAATTACTGGGTTGTAATGGAAAATGTCCAGGAATACAATAAAGTTATTTCAAAACGTGCAGTTGATTCCTTTATTTTCTTTTCTTTAGATTTATATATACTGTACAAGTAAATTCGCCAATCGATTTTGATGAACCAGGTGAGAATTTTTATTAAAATACTGAAATGTTTACATCGTTTCTATGTGCATACGTGTGCGCACGCGCACTCGGGTGTGTGCGCAGTCGTGCATGTGTGCAGGCGTGCATGTAATTACTAGCGTTCGGAAGCCCCCGAGCTTTGCTAAAATGAAATGTAAGACATACTAGGGTGCTTTAGACGTATCAAAAGTATTGTTGAATCATCAGGTAAATGAATATTATAACGTGTTTCTGTATTTATGAGATTATATTTTATTACCTTGAGACCCGATTATTTTGAAAATGATTTTATCCAACTTAGTTTAGGGATGGCTCATGCAGTTTGTTAAAGTGCTTCGGGTAGTTACAAGAAGCCTATCAGGTTGAATAGGGATGATGCATATTAAAACGTTCTGTGATAATTAACCGTTTGAGGTGTGTCTGTGTGTGTGTGGGTGTCTGGATTGGCGCTCGGTCATTTGGTTCAGCTGCTGCAAGAGCATTTTAAATAGGGGTGTATTTTGTTTTGTAGACGAAAATTCTGTACAAAACCAAACAGTTTCTCAAAGGGATTACACTGATTTGTACAGTCACGGTAAGTGGCCTTTTCAATTTATGGATGAAACTTTGGGGATCACACTTATCTGCAGATTTTGTGAAAAGAGTCCTTTAACTGAGAAGGTTATAATTTTATTTTCAGATTCAACTTTCCTGGGTGTTTTAACGCAATTGCTGCAAGGTTCAGACAATCTAGAACTGTACAAAAACTGTGAGGATCCACAAACAACAACAACTTCTCAGAGCATCAGGGGGTATTCTCCAGCAGCCTCTCAGAGCAGCCGAGGGCAATCTCAGAACAGCCTAGGGCATTCTCCGGCACCATCTCAGAGCAACAGGGGGTATTCTCCAGCACCATCTCAGAACAGCCAAGGGCATTCTCCGGCACCCAGCCAGAGCAGCCGTGGGTATTCTCCAGCACAATCGTCGGTGTCTTCTAATTCTAGACAGCGTTCATCCCTCAGGTGGGGAACTTTACCGACATCGCCTCACTCTGAGCGAGGATCTCTGCGAAGAAATCGTTATTCACCCCGATATTCCCATCGGCCTGACCACGACCGGTGACATCACGAAAGACTGGTGCTGTTGGGTGACGTTCTTCGCTGGGCATTTGAGCAATTTATAGAATTAGAGTCTCCTGGGTACAATTCCGTACCCGACATAAGTTTACATTTGCTGCATCTGTATACTTTTTCCAAGGTTCTACCCAGAAATTAAAGGATAGGTTTTATATTACTTTTTTCAATAAGAATAACATTGAATGCAAATTTTCATTTTCTGTGCTTTTAACTGTAACCTTTGCTTAAATTTAGGTCATGCCTGAAAACGGGTCTAGCGCTAGCAGCAAAGAACGCGACAGCAGCGACAGCAGCAACGACAGTGGAACAGACAGCTTCCTTGAATATCCTGTAGGGCGCAAAGGTAGGAAAAGGCCGTCCAGTGAAAACCTGAGACTATTAAAAGAGATGTCTGGCGTACTATTGTGGTTATTTTGAGAACTGCCTGTATGAAATTTAGAGATGAAGTGATCGGGATCGGTAATATTGATCCTTTTCAGTGTATGACCCTAGCTTCTCTCTGTCTGTCCATGTACAGACAAAACTGCATGCCTGATAATGCAATTGGAATCATTCCTACTGATCACTACAAAAGCACTCACAAAGCTTATTCTAATGCTTCTATTCAGTTGCTAATGTTTCTTTCCGAGAAGGAAAAATAAACATTCGACATGCGCAGAATCATGGTGAAGTCAAGATGGGATCCTTTTATCTAGATGGTTATGCCGAAGTTCAGGGTGTCCCGACGGCCTTTGAGTTTGCTGGCTGCTTTTATCACGGATGTCCAGAGTGCTACGATGCGCAAGCCAAGCACCCTCTTACGGGGACGTCTTATGCAGAATTGTTTAAAACGTTTAACGATAAACTCATTAAATTGCTGGAAAACTTTAATCAGACGGTGAAAGTGCTTTGGGAACACGATTGGGAGCGCATGAAAAAAGAGGACGCGAGCTTCAGGATTTCTTAAGACGCTTTGAGTTTCCTGAACCTATCAATCCCGTGATTCCCTTTATGGAGGGCACCAACGCGATCAAATTATACCATAAGGTCCAAGGTGACGAGCAAATGCAATATTACGATTTTACAAGTCTGTACCCCTACGTCAACAAAACAAAACCTACCCGATCGGCCATCCGACCTTTGTTTTGAGGAGTTTGGCGATCTTAAGCAATACTTCGGGCTCATTAAAATCACCATGCTCGCCCCACGCAATTTGTATTTTCCGGTCCTCCCTTTAAGAATTTGCAATAAATTGATGTTCGTTCTGTGCCGTACGTGTGCAGAAACCCAGACAACCACCGGCCTTTGCCATCACAATGATCGGGAAAGGTCTTTAACAGGAACCTGGTGCAGCGTCGAAATACTCAGGGCCTTAGATAAAGGGTACAAAGTTTTAAAAATTCATGAGATATGGCACTACGAGCAGAGTACCGCAGATTTATTTTCCGAGTACATCAAAATTCATCTGAAAGGCAAACAGGAGGCCTCTGGGTGGCCCTCATGGGTCGTGGACGGCGTCCGGCGCTATGTTGACGACTATTTCTTAAGAAGGCGTATTATTGGAGCGTGAAAACATAGCCTCCAATCCCGCCAAGAGACAAATTTCCAAGTTATTTCTGAATTCTCTTTGGGGAAAATTCGGTCAGAAGCCTAACCAACTGACCACGACGTTTGTTAAACACACCCAAGAATTCTTTGATTACCTGTTCTCAGACATGTATCGGGTCTCCTATTTTGGCTTTGTCAGCGAAAAAATCACTCAGGTGCAGTGGAGGTATGCGGATGACCGATATGTTGTACCCGCCCTGTCAATGTGGTGATCGCCGCTTTCACCACGGCCTATGCCCGGCTAGAATTGTATGAATTGCTGGATCGTTTAGGGCCGAGGATTCTGTATCATGATACAGATTCCATTATCTTCACAGCATCTCCCGGACAGTACACACCGCCGCTCGGTGACTATTTAGGCGAACTCACCAGCGAACTAGATCCTGATGACTACATAGAAGAATTTGTTTCTGGAGGTCCAAAAACGTATGCATACAAAATGTTCAAAGGCAAGGTCTGCATGAAAGTAAAGGGTATTACTCTCAATCACCAAACGGTAAAGAGGTAAACCTATATTCGTTAATGGATCTAGTGCATTGTTTTGTAGAAAACGATCTCGCAAAAGAAATAACCGTTCATGGTATGCAGATTCATAGGAACAAAAAGACCCTGATGTTGCAAAATCGCCCACTCAGAAAGAGATTCAGAGTGGTGTACAACAAAAGGGTTCTCTTGCCCGATTTCACATCTCTACCATATGGATACTAAAGAGGGCTTTGATGTAAGACTTCAACACCCGTTCTCAAAAATAGTCTCGGGACCCTCCTGTTTGGGCAAATCGCATTATGTGAAAAAGCTTTTGGAACACACAGAACATGTGCTTTCTCTCGCCCTGACAATATAGTCTGGTTTTATAGCTGTTGGCAGCCTCTGTACGACGAACTATTAGCCAGATTTCCCAAAATCAAATTTTGGAGGGATTACCCGCTTCCTTAAATGGCGATGAACTACTACCGCCTGATCGAGTTAACTTGGTGATCGTCGATGATTTGATGGAACAGGCAAGCCATAGCCAAGAGATAGAGAGGGCCTTCACAAAATATACTCATCACAGGAATTTGTCCATCATTTACTTGGTCCAAAATTTATTTTTTCAAGGCAAGAAAAGTAGAACGATAAATCTGAATGCCAATTACATCACCCTTTTTAAAAACCCGAGAGATAAGCTGCAAATCACTAATTTAGCGCGTCAAATGTACCCTGGTAGGGTGAAATTTTTCTTGGAGGCCTTTGAGGACGCTACGCGACAACCTTACAGTTATCTGCTGGTGGATCTGAAAGCCCAGACGCCTGAAGAATTTCGTTTACGTACCGGTATGTTTCCCCCCGACTGGCCTGTGGCGTACGTCATGAAAAGATAAAGACGTGCGATTTTCCGAGTATTTGAAAAACAGACGGCATGTCGTGCAGAATAAAAAGAAATCTCCCTCTGCTCAAGACCCTGCACAGGGTCTCCTGTCGCCGAAGAAAAGCGATGCTGAGCGAGGCTCCTGACGATTTCATTTATGCTCTGGCCGAAATAGCTCTCAATACTTTAAAAGGCCATGTCCCCCTGACTTCTAGGCAGTTCAAGTTGCTGAAGAAGCATTGTTGTGCCGTTAAAAAACTCAGCGATAAAAAACTGCCCGTTAAAAAGAAAAAAGTCCTTTTAAATCAGAAAGGAGGTTTTCTCGGAGCCCTGCTAAGCGTGGCCATTCCTTTCATTACTAGTTTAATAGCTTCGAGAGTATAAATATGGAATACACGCGTAAGATGTACCTGGTCCCTCAACAACAAATGGCTCAGTGGCATCAGAAACCCCCGACTTCCAACGACATTTTAAGCGCTACGGAAAGTGAACTGGATAAACAAATGAAACACATACTTGAGCGCGATGATTTGAGTGTCGATGCAAAAGTAAATCTTTATACGACAAAGATACATTACCTTTGTGAAAAAAGCGGATAAAGAAACCGGTTCTCTGACATTATTGATGCCTGTCGAGAGCCAGGAGGTGCCGCCAGAAGTGCTCAAAGATGCACCTAGTACCCCAGAAGAATGGGTGTACGACGAGATTTTAAAAAGTGCTCCGGATAAATCAAAGAAATATACTGAAATAATTTTACAGAAAATGACGCATCACCCTAATACAACCTATTGGAATGGCTTGGGAGAGTTTGTGTTTCGTGGAGAACCGTTACCCGGAACGAATATGGTCGATCTAATGCAGAACTTAACCGCCCGTCATAACATACCATCCTATCAAAGACCTAGGGGTTGGAAAGAATTTATTAAGGCCCTGGCTGGATTGAACATTCCGACCTCGGCCGTACCAAACATGGACACTAGAGAACTTCTAGAGAGTTTCAAACCAACCTCCCCAGACGGGGCTTCTGCTGTCTCTGCTGTCTCTGCTGCCTCTGCTGCCTCTGCTGCGTGCGTCTGCTACTGATACACCTGTTGGCAGGAAAACCAGATCTCGCAAAAAGAATGAATGGATTCCTTATTGAAATGTAATTATATTTTTTGTTTAATAAAATATTATTTTTTTACACAGTTTGCCTATTCTTTATTAAGATAATTACAGGGTCCAGAACTTTGCATGCAGGGTTGATCCTGAAAGCTTCTTAAAGTGTTCTTAGACAAGGTGTTGACAAAATTTTGAACCATATCATCGTTCTTGGTGACTTCATTAAAATACAGGTTCATGACCTCTTGATAAGAGCGTCCTTTTCCTCTATGATGCAGGAAAAAAATACAGTGTTGTCCGCAGACGGTGGAAAACCAGTTTTGAAGCTGCCGGGTATGGTGAATAATTTCTTTACAGTTTCTGTTTAAAAAGCTGTATATTTCCTCAGGAAAATAGATAAAGTCTGGTGGAGCTCTGTAGGAATCAAAAAATTATCCAATTCCGTCTTCTCTGAGATGTATCGCCAGCCAGTGTTCTCCGGGTTGATTTTGACGGTGAGTATTGCGATCATGGTCGGGAGCTCCGTAAGTATCATTTTAGGCAGTTCGTCGCAAGCTAACACTCCGTGAAACAGATTTGCTGTGTACGGATTACTGGACATGAGTTCGTTGATCTGCAGGGTGTTCATGCTTTTTTGGTAATCATAAAGTATATTTCTTCTCTGGTTTATTTCAATAATGTTGTCAAAGACCGCGTACACTATTAGATTCACAGTATGGGGTAGGGCTGCTGCGCGGATTTCAAATCTCATGTTCCCAGTTTTCATCAATGAGAAATGGTCCCCGCATTCTTGATCTGGCGTCAAATCAAAGGCAAATTCAGAATTCAGAATGGCTGATGGCTAGAGGCTGGTCTTTCAAGTGTTTTCCGTGGCCAACACAAGGTTGTAATATTCTCGAGCTGTGGTGTCATTAGCAAAATTGGGCTGAAATGGTTTGGCGGGAATCTGTTCTCTGTCCAAATACAAGGCCAGGAATTCCACATGGTTATGCTTGAAATTGAAGGGGTTTCTGGCGTAATCCCCGGAAAAGGCGTCATTATCCACCATGCCTAGGACCACGTACTTGGGTAATTGTCCCAAGAACAAATTCTCCTGATTGCTCACCCGAATCCCGGCCGGTAAACTGAGAACTTTCATATTCACTCTTTCCAAGGGGTACTTGGCGTTGGCGTTTAACTTTCTTGACAAAAAGAGAGGCGGCTAAAATGTTTACTTTGTAATGCTCGGCATCTCCGGACATCAGACAGAATTAATTTTTGCTACGCACCATTTTTATTCTGACGTCCACTCCGTTTAGAATTAATTTTTCTTGAAAAAATAGGTCGGAATGAATAGATCCGAGGAGCTCTACTGTCTTACCCTGGACCGTATAACCGTTTCTTTTTTTGAACCCCTCATTCGGCCGTCCAAGGTTGTGTTTTCATGTTCGTCGGCGAGTCTTTGTAAAAGACCTGTACCAAATTGGTACTTGAGAGTTTCACTGCTGTAATTTAACAATCCCTCAAAAAGGGCCCTATATGGGTAAAGGCTGGAACTCTGTGATATTAAGCGATCTCCCAGGGTTACATCCACTTGTGAAAATAAAGCGGCTATCGGATAATTAACAAAGGCTACCTTGGCCTCGGGGGGTGGATTAGTTCCGTCGGCATTGACGATTTTGCATCGGACGTGTAGAAGCGTGTTATTCAGGCCCAAGTAGTCTTCCCCATTCCCGGTAATCAGAAACTCCAGCGGGGCGACTTCAGATAGAGCTGAGAGAGGGGGGATCTCGGCGTAGATGCTTTTCTACACTAGTCTGAGTATAGGGTACCGTAAACAAGTCCAGTTCGGATTTCACACACTCTTGAGACATTCGATGAACGAAAAACATTTTGAGTTAAAAAATGTTTTTCGATTTCTTTTTTCTGCGGGCGCGGAACTTATCGTTGTGGCGGAGAGAAGAAAATGAAGTAAAAGCTGATCGGTGCGTCTTTTTGATGATCGGGGCTGGTCGTGACCCGGGAGGTCTCTTACGTTTAGTTTTCCTCATCACCATTAGACCCGCCCCAGCTTGATTTTCTTCGTTTCCTCGAGTCATCGCTCCTGACATG
Organism: Polypterus senegalus; assembly: GCF_016835505.1. Lineage (NCBI taxonomy): Eukaryota > Metazoa > Chordata > Cladistia > Polypteriformes > Polypteridae > Polypterus > Polypterus senegalus. The sequence continues at coordinate 4,103 of NW_024376968.1, read as the reverse complement.
GCTCCAGCCACCACGTCTTTGACAATATTCTTAGCGGCTGATTTAATGTGTGGTTTGACAATTTTGAATCCTCTTTTCAAGAGAGGCAAAGCTCTTCTAAATAGCCCTCGAAATATCCCTCTGATCCCAGAGCTGTACATCACTGGGGACCCAGAGAACCCGGGGAGTCCATTACCGGCTTGGGCTTCATAATAATGCACGTAAGGGTTGGGGTCCAGGTAAGATCTCATCTCAGTATTAGTCGTGTATACACCTCTTGGAGGGTCTGAAATGTAACTTGACTATGACCTTGCCAAACTGAAATGGAACCGCTTTGTTCTGATCCGTCTTTATTTCAATGGTCAAAGTATCAAACTGATTCTTGCTGCGGAATGTAGTGCGGCTTGTCGTAGGTGATTGTGGTAATCTTATTCATCTCATCCTCAATATGTACGCATCTCAAGAGAGGGACGTAGCTGTCTCCGACTCTTTGGTGAGAAACAATGTCACTGTAGACGTACAAGGAATAAAACCCCGCTCTGATATCCGCGGGGTAAGGAGCTTCATTCACCAGACCAATAGTTTTGTCCGGATGAGCTCCTAGAATCCTACCTAATTGTCCCTTGACATGCAGAGTTTCATCCTTCACAGTGTTTGAGAAATAGAATCTACGCTTTAGAGCTATAGCGAATTTCATGGTCTGCTGAACGGGCCTCCGAGAATTTTGAATCTTTCATTACCACTTCATTCATCTTGTCTGTCACTTTCGACACTAGAGTAATAGCCAGCGGGAATACTATAAAATTTAGCTATTAGTGGATGCACCAACATAAATTCATTATCCGGTTTGTCTAGGGTATTCCAGGTGTGCGGATACTGAATTTCGGCCAATCCAACTTCCCAGGGGCCCTGTAGTTCGATTGGGGCGGATAATTTGATAAATTCGGCGATGGTATTATTAGGGAAAACATCTTGGGAAGAATTGCTGGGTAGTACAACGTAAAAGCTTTTTCTCTCCATTGTGATCAGACCGTGAATGAAATACTATTTTTGATTCTCAGTATTTAACGTCTTGCGTAGCTTTCAGGGATCCAACTGTTAAACTTTTCCGGCCACCCGAGGCATTTCACCAAAATATGCTTTTTTCTACGGATATTTTTTTTCGCCAAAATCTTTTCAATCCTAAAGACGTCCGTACCTCGAATCTTTTGTAACTTCGGCGTCATAAAAGGAACCTATAATGTCTTACGCGTCATAATCCTTGAGCTTGTAGGCGGCGGATCCCTGGGGACTAGTTCAGAAACGGTAAATACCTCGTCTGAAAAGGTTTGTTCGTAACCCTTGGTAAAAGGATTCGGGATTTCGTTTTTCCAAGACCTGCTCGATCGCCGGTGATAAAACAGACACTGACACCAGTTAAAAAATTAGAAAACCTTTATTTAGGAGTCTGAATTTTTCAGACGGTTGTGGTTTCAGGCTCAGAAAGACCCATCAGCTCTATCATATCATCAAATTCCAGGTCATATTTAGTCCACAGATTCATATGACCCTCATGATTAATATTTCGCTTACAAAACTCATTTGCCACCGGGGGTTACACAGTAGGAGTATTCATCCATTTCATAAAATGACTGCATTACAGTATCATGAATAGAGCTGGTACTTTCAAATTCATCTACAGTCTTTTCAATCACTACACATATTTTGGGAATCGGCAGTAGAATATTAAAATACCCGAGAACTTTAACAGCTAGTCGTTTCAGCCAATATTTACGGAAAATATTCAGAATCTTCTGAAAGCGACCTTGACGGTAGCCGATTTCAGGTTCAAAGAGGCATGTATGCCTTACCTGGGCAGGGTGATTTATACCACAGCCTTGACATTCTTTTTTCTGGTCGCAGTAGACAATAATGTCCAGCAGAGACGTCATCAAACCTTTAACAAGCTGCAGGGCCTTTTTCCAGGTTTCTGGCAGTACCCCATCGGGGCAATCCATATTTGTCTCAGAAAGTCCTATCAACATCGGTTCCTCGAACTTGTTTGTGCACCCAAGGCTGTCCTGGAGCTAGGTAAGAGGTTTCCGTCTGATCGCCATTAACGGAGATGCCTGTGTCCATCTGATCACCATTGGCTGTGACGGGTGGCGCTTGACTAGACCAAGGAAACTGGAATCCGCTGTCTGTCTCAAGGTCTCTTGACCAGAGAGTGTAATCAGGCCGTATAGTAAAATAACGCGGGTCAGATTCTTGGTGGTCCTGAATGCAATCCATCCGGCCAGAGTCATAGAAATGGTAAGATTCAGGTCTTGAAGCTGCAGTCTTTGGAGTCTTAGGCGGAAACCCCGAGGCTGTTACGCCGGCATCCGTCATTTCAGAGTCCGGAGCTGACTATATGCCGAGAGCTTTTAAAAGCTTCAAAGAATTCTGAAACGGTCTGATCCTTTGTCTGGATCCGTTGACAGACTGAGTATTTATGGTAAGAGGGATGGGGCGTGGCGTAAATAAAGGGGGGGGTTTACAATTCGTCGTCGCTCGATTCGAATGATGTTTCAACCAGTTAGTCCTTTACCGGTCCGTCGCTTCAGCTTGCAGAATTCAGTCCTTGAATACTACAGGAGGAGGACAGTTTTCCTTAATGTGCGCGCCTGATTCTACCCTTGTTTCGCACAACTTGACCCGTTCCTCGTCGGCCGCTCCAGCTTGAAGAAACTTCGGGAACCAAACATCTTTTAACCCTTTTCAAACGACCCTTAGAATAGAGCCTGTGGAACTGACGCTTCACTGAGGCATCGGTCATAGATTCCATTTTTTTCTTCACAGAGTGTTTAGAACTGAGGAAAATGCACCACTTTTTATACAACAGTTTCAGAAGTGTCCCAGGAAGTGGAGGGCCAGACATCATGTGCTGTCTATCGGTGAGGCTTAGGCATTCCCTTCAGTCCGGCTGCAACATGCCTGAACATGTCTTAGGAAGAGGGGGGCTGGGAAGTGGTTGGGGGTGGTGCTGGGTTCAAGGGGGGGGGGTGGGGGTTCAAGGAGGGGGCATCCATCAAATTGCCCTTGACAGTTTCCTAGGGAAAACAGATGGCAGGGCTAAAGGTCAACAAACAACAGGTGGTTGGGGGAGGGGACTTCCTGTCATCAATCAACAGGGACCCTGATAAAGGTCATCAAAGGTCAACAAAACATCCGGTGGGTGAGGGGCGGGACTTCCGGTCTTCGATTAAAAAGGGGCGGGGTTTAATCTCATCAATCAAATTTGGATTAAATTTTGACAGAAGCCGCCTGACATTATACTACTGATGGATCAGACAACCAGTACTGCAGAACAATTTAAAGACTTTGGTAAAAAGCTGAGGAGCAGTAGTGACAAAGTGGTCAGAACCTCAGCATATGCCACATGAGATAGATAGATAGATAGATAGAAAATGGCCCTCAAAGAATCTTTATATAATTAAACATTTATTCATCATAAAGTTGTATTCCAAATACACTGACACTCTTTTGAGCCATACAAGCCAATCCAAAACAAAGATTCCAAACAAAATCCAAAGACATTTATTGAAAATCAAAGCAGAGGCTAAAAAATCCAGAAAATCACAAAAGCATAAGGCACAGCTAAAAGAACACAGTAACTTAACAAACTCGCAGAGCACATTCACCATGAAACTGTGGGAGACCCTTGGGTTTACAGCGCGTGAGCCACACACAAACCACATGGAACATAACAAAGGCATCTTATAGATTAAATCTAATACAAAGAATAAAGCACATACTCAACCAAATCAAAATTACCATTAATAAATAAACAAAAAAGATATGAAACGGGACTTTGAACAACATCTAGTAGAAGGAATCCTGGCTGAAAAATGTCACGGACAGCTTGGATGTAAAGAGGGGATGTCATGCATCACTAATAGGCAGGAATTCCAGGCGGGAACAACAAAAGCAGACAAGCGTAGAAACATAAACCAAAGTGAACGTCAGTCTGTGAGGCTGACTCTCTTTCACTTGTACTTCTTCAGCTACCACCTCTATATCTGGATGAGAGTACACAGTGTTGAGTGACACATTGTGCCCCACCTACTTTCTTTGAACTATAGACACACCCACTGTTCTGGACC
>NW_024376967.1:7500-10874 GCF_016835505.1 Polypterus senegalus | reverse complement strand
AGTTCTTTCTCACAATTAAAAGAATGCAAATAGATCTCTTCAGGAGTAGAGAATTTCAGAGAGAGAGAGAGAGCGCTCGCAAAGAAAAGTAAACAATCAAAAAATCAATACGTGTGCTTTTAAGTTTGCCACGGCATTTTTTAGAGGAGCGTCAGTATCTTCTAAGCAAACAGCCTCTGTGCAAACAGCACCTCTGCTCACATCTCCTCCGTCAGGCGCAGAGAACGTGAGAGAGAGAGAGAGAGAGAGCGAGATTAAAGCAAACCATCAAAAAATCAATAAATGTGCTTTTGGAAGCACCGTGATAAAGCGGCATTTCTTAGAGGTGCGTCCGTATCCACTAGGCAAACAGCACCTCTGCTCACAGCCCCTCCATCAGGCGCAGAGAATGTCAGAGAGGGTGAGATAGAGGCAGAGACAAGCAAACAATCAAGATCCGCGCGGGATGCATATCTTATAGCATTGAGGAGTTTTAGTTAATATTTAATACATGCTCTGATTGGGTAGCTTCTAACCCATCCGCCAATAGCGTCCCTTGTATGAAATCGTGGAAGCGTGTAGCATAAATTAAAAGACCCATTGTCCGCAGAAATCCGCGAACCAGCGAAAAATCCGTGATATATATTTAGATGTGTTTACATTTAAAATTCGCGATAGAGTGAAGCCGCGAAAGTCGAAGCTTGATACAGCGAGGGGTATTTCTCCGCTGTGAAGCGCGGGTATTTTGCTAGTACTATATCTATCTATCTATCTATCTCTCTCTATGTTTGTATGTATGTATGTGTGTATGTATGTATGTGTGTATGTGTGTATTTGTGTATATATATATATATATATATATATATATATATATATATATACTTTGTATATATATATATATATATATGTTTTTAATCTATATACAGTGCATCTGGAAAGTATTCACAGCGCCTCACTTTTTCCACATTTTATGTTACAGCCTTATTCCACAACGGATTAAATTAATTTTTTTCCTCAGTATTCTACACATAACACCACATAATGACAACGTGAAAAACGTTTACTTGAGGTTTTTGCAAATTTATTAAAACTAGAAGTAGTGTGTTAAAGAAGTATTGAAAAAGAAAAGGAAACATTTTAAAAATAACGTAACATGATTGTCAATGTAATTGTTTTGTCACTGTTATGAGTGTACACACACACACACATATACATACATATCTACATATATACACTTATATACAGTATATACACACACATGCATCCACATATACAGTCGTACCTCGGTATACGTCTGCTTTAGAATAAGTCCAACTTGGTATACGTCCTGTTTAGAGGCAAAATATTTTGCTTGGTATACAACCTTTGTTTAGAATACGACTCGTGTGCTAGAACAACACGTGTGGTATACCGGGCGTGCGCCTTAAAAAAAAAAAAAAATTTTAAGTTGTACAGTAATCCCTCACTATATCGCTACCGACTTTCTCGAGCTTCACTCTATCGTGGATTTTATATGAAAGCATAACTAAATATATAACGCTGATTTTTCGCTGCTTCGCGGGTTCTGTGGACAATGTGTCTTTTTACTTCCTGTACATGCTTCCTCAGTTGGTTTGCCCAGTTGATTTCATACAAGGGACGCTATTGGCGGATGACTGAGAAGCTAACCAATCAGAGTACGCAGTTAAGTTCTCCTGACTGAGAAGCTAACCAATTAGAGCACGCAGTTAAGTTCCTGCATGCTGAATGCAGTGTTAACCAAGAAGTCGCGTCTCGCTCATTCAGCATCAATGTGTTTCGCTGTGTAAAGAGTTAACTTTTGTGCTCTTTTGTGCATAGTTAAGCCCATTATTATTGCTCCAAAACGATCTGCTACTGCTTCAGGGGCCTTGCCCAAGCGCAAACGGAAGATGTTAATGATTGCCGAACAGGTAAACATTTTGGATTTGTTGAAGGCTACGATTCTTTTTATTTAAAAGTAGGAAAGGAATATAAGATCTACGGCCGCAGTGTCCTTTTAACCAGGGTGCAAAACGAGTTGTAAGTGGATGTAATAAGGCAGTAGTTTGGATGGAATCTGCTTTAGGGATTTGCATTGAAGACTGCCAGAAGAAGAACAACGGCAGTGCTTCACATTTGCCTGAAGAGGCTCCTTTGGAAGAGCTGTAACGCTCTCCTTTGTTGTGCAGTAAAATTAAACTCATTGTTATCGGACAAGTCATTTTCATTTATTTCATCAAATTGCTTTTGTATTTATGTATTTTAGTATTAAGCAGTGTTTAAATTATTTTATACAACCCCATCAATGTATAATATGCCAATAACAATAGGATTTTTTTCATGGGAACGAATTAATTATTTTCCCATTATTTCTTATGGGAAAAATTTGTTTGGTATAAGTCCTGTTTGGTTTAAGTCCAAGGACCTGGAACGGATTAAGGACGTATACCAAGGTACCACTGTATATACACGTATGTATGTGTATGTATATATGTATATATATATATATATATATAGTAGAATACTCAAGGCCGCAGCGGAGAAGTAGTGTGTTAAAGAAGTTATGAAAAAGAAAAGCAAACATTTTAAAAATAACGTAAGATGATTGTTAATGTAATTGTTTTGTCATTGATATGAGTGTTGCTGGCATATATATATATATATATATATATACATATACATATATATACACATACTGTATATATACACACACATATATATATATACATACTGTATATACAACATATACATATCTACATATATACTGTATATACACATATATATACAAATCTACATATATATCTACATATATATATATTAGGGTGGGACTCATTAAAAATTAATCCAATTAATTAGAGGCTGTGTAAGAATTAATCTTGATTAATCGTATGTAATCGCACACGAATTTGCCCCAAATCGCAAATGTTTTTTTTTTTATTTAAAACGGTTTTAGTGGGCTTACAGAATCAAATAATAGACATGGACATGAATATTGTAAACTGAAGCTGTTTTAATTTCTGAAAAAAAAAAAAAGCTTTTAAACTGCATTTGAATTCAAAACAGAAACAAAAATATCATCCCTGGTTAAAATTGGGCAGACTTAAAAATAAAGTGGTAGTTTAAGTACTTTAAGTACATTTTCAGAATAGTATTGTCTTTAAATAATAATAACCAAAATTTCACCATAAAGTGCAGTTTTTCTTCTTAAAAAAATAAGTCAGAAACATAAAAGGTAATTTGACCAACTTAATCTTTAAACTCTGAGTAACATTAGCCAAAATTATTTTGTACATTAGGCTAAAACAGTGTGATCATTGAACATTTTGTAATTAGATGTATTTAGAATTACTAACGGTCACGGAAGTCCAATGATCCCCAGTAAGAGCCACAAAGTC
>NW_024376967.1:0-2500 GCF_016835505.1 Polypterus senegalus | reverse complement strand
AGCAGCCGTATTGCACTGATAATAAATAGCTGTGTGTGTATATATGTAGATATGTATGTATATGTATATATATGTTTATATATGTGTGTGTGTATGTATGTATGTATATGTATGTGTGTGTATATGTATGTGTATATATGTAGATATATATGTATGTATATATGTGTATATGTATAGATATGTATATATATATGTTTATGTGTGTGTGTATAATATATATATATATATGACAACAACACTCATCACTCACAACAGTGACAAAACAATTACATTGACAATCATGTTAATGCTATTTTCAAAATGTTTCCTTCTCTTTTCATTGCTTCTTTAACACACTACTTCTCTGCTGCAAGCACAGGTATATATATATATATATCTATATATATATATATATATATATCTATATATATATATCTATATATATATATCTATATATATATATATATATATATATCTATATATATATATCTCTATATATATATCTATATCTCTATATATCTATATCTAAATCAATACGTGCTTTTAAGTATGCAGAATCACCGCGATAAAGCAGTATTTTGTAGAGGTGAACACTGCACCCCTCGAATCAACCTCGACGCCAGCGCAAGAGCGTGAAGCCTCTTGGCGCTAGCCACGGCGCGGTGGTTCGCTTATTTAACAGTATGTAGATCGGTATTCAAGGCATTCGTAGTCTGAATCACACCCGACTATACTGGTGGTTACCTACAAGGTAACGCTTTATGGTTGGTCAGAAAGTCGGCTGACATCCGCCACGTGCCCTCTTTCAGCTGCTAGAAGCAGATCATAGAATGGTTGAAATAGTTTTATTGTCAAATAATGCAAAGAGTATGTGACATGTTGCGCCACGGTGTGCGGTTTGTTTATTTGACAGTATGTAGTGTGGTCCCCGGGCCGGGCTGAGCCTAGCTGGACACCCAGGAGGACGGAGGAGGGCTTTGCGCTCCTCCAGACCGCGAGGGGCATCATTACTGGTTCTGTTGGGGCCACGGGTCGAGGGCATGGAAGCCCTACCCTGTAGGTGCCCGTGGTCACCACCAGGCGGCGCCCGATGCCGGGTTTTTCCCGGTGTTGTCCCCGGCCGGGCTGGAGCCCAGCCGCCTTGAGGACCAGATGAGGGCGTGGCCTCCTCCAGACCGAAGGGCGCTGTCCTGGTTGTGCAGAGGGCCTCGGTAGGGGCTTTGAAGCCCAGCCCCAGGGACCCGTGGCCACCGCCAGGCGGCGCCCAGTGCCTAATTGTCCCTGGAGCCCAGCACTTCCGCCACACAGGAAGTGCTGGGGAAGACTGTATGTGGCCGGAGAGCTGCCAGGAGGACAGTCGACCTCCCCACGCTGGGGCGGCTAGAGGGATACCGGAGACACCTGGGGCTCATCCGGGAGCATTATATAAGGGGCCGCCTACCTCCAGTCATTGGTGGATGTCGGGAGGAAAGCAGACAGAGCTGGAGAGAGAGGACGGGAGGCGGCCAGGAAGGCACAGAGACTGTGGGCCTGACATTGGGGATATCGGTGCAAGAAGGCACTGGGGTGTACGTGAGCATAAACATTGTATATATTGCAAATAAATGGTGTGTTGGGTGAAAAATATTTGTCCGCCTGTGTTTGTCCGGCCAGCGCTCACAGTAGATCAGGAGATATATACAGTGGAACCTCGTTCAACACCATAATTCGCTCCAAAACTGTGGTCGTGAACCAAGCAATTTCCAATAGGATTGTATCTAAATACAATTAATCTGTTCCAGACCGCAAACTGTATGTAAATATATATGTAAATATGGAAATATTTAAATATATGTAAAGATTAAGCACAAATATAGTTAATTACACCATAGATTGCACAGTGTAATAGTAAACTAATGTAAAACATTGAATAACACTGACACAAAACACCCAGGCTCCTGCTCAGCTTTCTCAGAACAGAGAGAACATTTAAACAAACTGAAATATATATATATATGTGTGTGTGTATATGTATATATATATATATATATATATATATATATATATATATATATATATATATATAAAATATATATATATATTCGTCCAGAAGTTTGGTCGGGAACCAAGCAGTTTCCCTAGGATTGTATGCAAATACAATTAACGCTCCAGACCGTATAAACTGTATGTAAATATATTGTAAAGATTAAGTAAAAAATATAGTTTAATTAAACTATAAATGCACAGGTAATAGTAAACTAATGTAAAAACCTTACTAACACTAGACACAAAACCACCCAAAACTCCCTCGCTCAGAGCATATAGCGGCACAACCCTATCCTCCTCCCCCCTCCCTTTCCCGTCAGCTGCCCCCTCTAAGCGCCTCCCCCGCCCTTCAATCGCTGGTGTAGCACGCTCACCACAGCCATCTTTCCAAGAGTCCTTCACAGTCAGTGCCCCCATTTCTGCGCGTGCTGCAAAACTAACTCGCGCACAAGGGCAAGAAAATACGCAAATTATGTAAAAATTTTGGAGTTTTAAT
>NW_024376966.1:0-14240 GCF_016835505.1 Polypterus senegalus | reverse complement strand
AAAGGTATTTGACTCCTCACAACCTGCTGCTGGTTTCAAACCCACTCAAGACACTTGGATCCTCGAGGAAGCAGGAAGGAACCTCTATGTCAGCAGAAACTCAATGAAACTCAAAGTCAAATGACAAGGACATTTCTCACACATTATGTGGCACTCCATTTGATAACAAAGTGTGTACCAACTAATGAAAAAACTTGCTACATGATGCTTATGAAACCACAAAATGGAAACATAAGAATGAAAAAGGGGAGCAAATGTACGATCGTGAGTGCAGATCTCGATAGCTCGCCAATCGGAGAACACCTGAAACTGGAAAAGGCCTTACAGTCCGTGATCTCAATTACTCCGCAGCGAGGAGAATAGTGGAGACACCGGCTACAGGTAGAGCTTGACGCTTCACCTACGGTACAAGAAAGCACAATTGAAATGTCTACACTGCAGGTGATGCTCGCTGAGCTCATACAAGATATAAAGAAAACCGAGAAGGCAAATGAGAAAGCAAGGGCAAAGGCACATAAGAGACTGAAACAGGAATTGAAACAGGAGATGCTGGTATTGAAACAGGAATGGCAACAAGCAAGCTAAAACACAGCAGCAGGAGTTGCAACAAGCAAGCGAAGCATAGCGGCTGATGCTCCAACAGGCAAATGAAAGGTCTGCGACAAGAAAAATCCAAGTGGAGATGCGACTGATGCTAGGTAAAATTGAAATGTTTACTGATCAATTGGAGGATCTCAAGGAGACATTTACGACTAGGATTGAATTAGCTGAAAATTTAGCTACCAGTGCTGAAGAAAAAGCAGAAAATGTCACCTCCGAATGCAAAAAACTCGGAGACAGACTGGCTGATTTGGAAGATGGTAGAAAGTATAATATCAGAATTGAAGGTCTGCCTGAGAATCGAGAAAGTTCAAACCTGGTGAAATTCGGAGCTGAACTTTTTTCTAAAATAATCGGGGACGACTTTAAAGCAGAATCTGAGATAGCAGCGGCTTATTGCGTAAGTGGATCAAACACCGTTAGACCTAGACCAAGGTGTTTTATAGTTCGTTTTGAATGATTATCATATAAGGCTAGTGGTGATGCCACTTCTCAGAAACAAGGAAGATATTACATTTGAAAATAACTACATTCATATCTTCCCTCACTTCTCTCCAGCAACAGCTACTAAACGCGCAGCCTTCTACAACATCAAACAGCGGTTACGGCAAGCCAGCGTCAATACAGCCTCTTGTATCTGGCAAAACTGAAAGTGGAATGGCAGGGTCAATTCTATGTCTTCGCTACCAAGGAAGAAGCAGAAAAGGAATTAAGAAAGCTGATCCCGGGACTAATTCTGATACATAATAGTGAGTCATGGCGGTTAATGATAAAGCAAGGATTAATAATCTACTGTCTGATCTATTCATTTTAAAAAATCTGGTTTTATCAGCATATATTCTCATATATTCTCATTATTACTTAGTATTACTAGGGCGCTATCTGTTTATGTTTTATTGTGCTTAATTACTTTTTTTTTTTTCATCTCTACCCTAAACAAGACTGTTCAATATCATACTCTTGGTTTATTGTTATTGCTATTATTGCATTAAGACTTGTTATGCTTATTCTGGACACATCTTTAACACCATCACATTCGGTTTATTATCTGGGTGTATCATCTTAATGCACTAAAATTGCTGAAGACTATATATATATTTTAAGTGCAAAATTCTTTTTTTCTTTTTTAAAGACTATATTGGTAATAGATATCTCTATCTTTTAACCCTGAAACGCCAGCTGCATTGGGGCTTGTTGCTTTCGTCGTCCTCTGTCTCTGGGTATGTCAGAGGACTGGGACTGTGTGAAGTGGGTTTTAGCCTCACTTGTGGAGGCAAAAAGGGAGGGTGGGGGGTTAAGGGGGGAGAGAAAGAGAGCAGGCTTGATCTATACCTAATCTATTCTACTGTATTAATGTTTATAATTATAACTACCAATGTAATAATAAGCTGCATGGCAACAACTCTAGGGGAAACAGGAAATAAAGGCCGAAGCTGTCTCACTTCCAGTTAAGACTATAAAATGACATCAAAAACTCAGAATCAGTTTCTCCATGATGGGACAGTTAACCTCGTAAGCTGGAATGTTAAAGGCCTGAATCATGAATTAACGAGAAAGGAAGTACTCTCTCACCTAACAGGTCTAAATGCTAAAATAGTAATTTTACAGGAGACCCATTTACTAAGCAAGGATCAGTTCTACTGCAAAAGACTGGACTGGCTAAATGTTCCATTCTAGTTTTACGAAGAAAACTAGAGGTGTGGGAATTCTCATACATAGAACAGTACCATTTGTAGCATCAGATGTAGTATTGGATCCTGAAAGGAGATATGTAATGGTCACGGGAGACTTATCTAACTGTAAAATGATTTTGATAAATGTTTATGCACCTAATGTTGATGATAAGGAATTTATACAAAATTTATTTGCATCCATTCCCAATCTGAACACTCATAAAGTTATAATGGCTGGGACTTTAATTGTGTTTTAAATCCACTTTTAGATAGGACTTCCTCCACAGGGGGAATGGCATCTAACACCGCAAAGATAATTAAAAAGTTTATAACTGATCACAACTTATCAGACCCCTGGAGGTTTTTAAACCCAAATTCAAGAACATACTGTATTCTTTTTACACACCAGTACATCATTGCTACTCAAGGATTGATTACTTCTTTAAAGACAATAACTTCTTGCCTATGATTAAATCTTGCAAATACGATGTTATTGTTATTTCTGACCATGCACCTATGATCTTGGAGCTAAAATTTCCAAGCCCCTTACACTCCCCCCGCAGATGGCGCCTCAACCCGCTTCTATTAGCTGATGAGAATTGTACGGAATTTATATCCAAACAAATCAAATTCTTTCTAGAGACAAATACATCAACCAAGATCTCTGCAGGAATACTCTGGGAAACTCTTAAGGCCTTCTTAAGAGGACAGATTATCTCATATCTTTCCCACAGAAATAAATCCGAAGCCAAGAAAGCAGCAGAGATAAAAAGCGAAATTACTAAAATAGATGAAGAACATGCCAGACTACCAAGCGAGACTCTACATAGGAGGAGGCAGGCTCTACATTCAGAATTAAACCTCTTGACAACTAAAGAAACTGAACAACTAATCTACAAATCCAGACATCATTATTATGAACATGGAGAGAAAGCTAATAAGTTTTTAGCTCAACAAATTCACAAGCAGGAAGTGCGCAACGCAATCCAGGTAATCACCAACACGAATGGAGATAAAATCGTCGAACACAAAAATATTGCACACTTTCAGAGACTATATATAAATCCCTATATACTATGGAGTTTAAAGAAGACAATACACAGTCCAATGCATTTCTGGACTCTTTCCAGTGAATTCTCAAGCATATAATATTAGATTAGACACCCTACCTTTTATCATTACAGAACAGTTTAAATACCTCGGGGTAAACATCACAAGTAAACATAAAGCTCTATATCAACAAAATTTCACCGTCTGCATGGAAAAAATTAAACAAGACTTGCATAGATGGTCAACCTTTCATCTCACACTAGCTGGAAGAATTAACACTGTTAAGATGAATATTCTTCCTAAGCTCCTTTTTTTATTTCAAAATATTCAAATATACATCAATAAATCATTCTTTAGGCAATTAGATTCAACAATAACCTCATTTATTTGGAATTCAAAACATCCGCGCATCAAGAGCGACCCTACAAAGACAAAAGGCAGAAGGCAGCATGGCTCTACCTAACTTCCAGTTTTATTACTGGGCAGCAAATATACAGGCGATAATTACCTGGACACAAATGGAAGAACATACACAGGCTTGGACCGCAAAAGAAGTAAAATCTTTCAGTACTTCTGTGTATTCCTTGCTCTGTGCTCCAATTAACACACGTTATCGGCAATACACTAATAACCCAATTGTGCTCCACTCACTTAGAATCTGGAACCAATGTGGAAAACATTTTAAGACAGAGAAGCTTCTATTTGTGGCACCTCTGCAAGAGAACCATCTCTTTCAACCTTCACAAACATATGCAGTTTTTAATATCTGGAAAAATTTGGAATTAACTTGCTTAGAGATCTTTTATATAGACAACGTCTTTGCATCCTATGAACAATTACATTCCAAATTTAACATTCCAGCTACTACTTTCACTATCTTCAAATTAAAAACAAACTTTGTTAAACAGAACCTTCCAGATTTTCCTCATCTTGCACCCTCATCCACGCTGGAAAAAATATTGCTCAATCTTAAGGACTTCATATCTACAATATATAAAATAATTTTACAATCCCTCCCTTTCAAAGATCCAAGAAGACACTGGGAAAAAGATCTCTCAATTAATCTATACTAATAAAAGGCAAAGCCCTCACTCACTCACTCACTCACTCACTCAGTCACTGACTCATCACTAATTCTCCAACTTCCCGTGTAGGTAGAAGGCTGAAATTTGGCAGGCTCATTCCTTACAGCTTACTTACAAAAGTTGGGCAGGTTTCATTTTGAAATTCTACGCCTAATGGTCATAACTGGAAGGTATTTTTCTCCATTAACTGTAATGGAGTAGAGCTGGAAAGACGTGGGGGAGGAGTTCGGTGTGACATCATCCGCCTCCCGCGTAATCACGTGAACTGACTGTCAGCGCTGATGCGTAGAAAACCAGGAAGAACTCCAAAAAACGCTTAAGAAAACATGCATTATATAATTGAGAAGGCAGCGAAACAATAAGAACGGGCGAGAGTGGCATATACTACCATATTCATGAGTGCTGCTACCTCGGAAGAAAGCAAGGTGTAAACCTAAACTTTAAATTAAGTTCATAGACAGGCTACCGCTGGCGTTTCACATGCCCACAGGTAATGTGGGATACAAGTTTAATGATAGGACGCAGGATATAAACGAGAGTTTTGATCACTTTCTAACTAAGTTAAAATTTTAGGTGAAGGGGTGTGCTTATGCAAATTCCGAGAGACTGTGTTTGTGGGGGATTGACAGTTAAGGCGGGTGGGGGAGTCACGTCATCATCTCCCCTCCCACCTCATTTCGCTCTGAGCTGAGCTCCGCGGCTAACGCCGTCATCGAAGCAACCGTCACACTGCCACCAAATACTCACAGAAAAATCCACAAGTTAATACACACGCTGTCTCTAGAGTTTCAGCACACTGAATCCTCCAGGCACTACTTACAAAAGGTCACATTGACAATCGTGTTACGCTATTTTTAAAATCTTTCCTTTTCTTAGCACAAGCACAGCTGAGAAGCTTCGATGCATGTGCTCCATAGCGCGTTGAAAAAATAATGCATTTAATCACACTTTGCATTACAAGCAAGGGGAGCTTTTGTCAATGCATGATTTCCTGGTACACCGATTACATTGATCAGCACATCGATTCATTTTACCCTCGCACCACCTTAGTTTGAGAAGAAGTATGAAAAAAATATGAGGTTAACACAGAAAAACAGATCACCAATTCAAGCTTTATGAATAATCGATTAAGCCATCAATAATTGCTTTGGTAAAGCCATCCTCCTTCCATTTTATAAGTTTTCCGCCACTAGCCATGATTAAATGAACGGTAAAAAAATAAGAGCGAAGTGAGGGTGACTTATTTAGGCAGGAATATATATGATAGCAACAATCATGACAATGTCAATCATGTTACGTTATTATTAAAATGTTTCCTTTTCTTTTTCATTACTTCTTTAACACACTACTTCTCCCAATGCGAGGTAGCGGGTATTTTGCTACTGTATAATATATGAATTACCTCCAAAGAGCGCTGAGACTTTTGATATCATGAGCGTGTGTACAAAGGGGTCTCCTGCCCAGCAAAAGTCGAGCAGCCAGCGTGCGTGCATAGCTGTGCGGCCTTTGAGGCGCTGACTGCGCTTCTGCCTTAAGTCAAAGTGAGCACTTTTAATTTTTTTCATCCGCCCCCTGAGCTATAGCCCAGACAAGTGTAAACACGGGACCCCTTTTCTACACCACGGCAAAATAATATTAAGGCGATTCACACTTTCTTTTGCGTATCACGATTATCAGGTCCTCAGCTCGGATTATGAACACCACGCATACAGTGGAGGACTCACAGTGCCATCACAGCCGATTAATGGCGGGGCGTCTCACCAGTCTACACAAGACCCACGCTGACTGTCCCCAAAAGGCGATCATAACATCAGCGAACACATCTCTCTATACTATATAAAAGAAAAAGGCAACTTTCCTTTCTTTACACCTTTTTTCCTTTTATCCCAAACCAAAGCCTTTCTCTCTTAACACGGCAGAGGACACAAAAATAATTTTCTTTAATTGCGGTAAGGCACATTACCAGAGGCACAAATTTGAGCGTTCACATAAAAATGTAATTTCTATACCACAGCCATAGAGTGTTGCGCCTTTCAAAGGGATCTACTACGAGAGATGATCCATATACATTTTAGCTGCTGTTAGTTACTTACCTGTTTTGTTACACAGTCTTTAAAATGTAGTTTACCATAACCACTCCAGTAGTGCTCAATGTACCTGTACTTCTTAAAACGTTAATGTTTTACTGTTTAATAACTTATAGACTATATTTTATTATTTTTCCCTTGCACTCAGTGACCAAAGCTATACACACACATATAGACACATACAAACATACACACAAGTATATGTATGTGTATATATATATGTATGTATGTATATATATATATATATATACACACACACCTATCTAGATTATATATATATATATATACACACACACACACATACATACATACATACATACATACATACACACATATATATAATTTGTGTGTAGATATGTATATATAGATATGTAGATATGAAGATATGTATGTGTATATATATATATATCTATACTAATAAAAGGCAAAGCCCTCACTCACTCACTCACTCACTCACTCACTCACTCACTCACTCACTCACTCACTCACTCACTCACTGACTCATCACTAATTCTCCAACTTCCCGTGTGGGTGGAAGGCTGAAATTTGGCAGGTTCATTCCTTACAGCTTCCTTACAAAAGTTGGGCAGGTTTTATATCGAAATTCTACGCGTAATGGTCATAACTGGAAGCAGTTTTTCTCCATTTACTGTAATGGAGATGAGCTTCAACGCAGTGAAGGAGTTTCGTGTGACATCATCCGCCTCCACGTAATCACGCGGTACATAGAAAACCAGGAAGACCTCAAAAGCGCAAGAAAACATGCATTATATAATTGAGAAGGCAGCGAAACAATAAGAAGCGAGCGAGTGACATATACAACCATATTCATGAGTTCTGCTACTTTGGAAACAAAGCGATGTAAACCTACACTTTAAATTAAGTTCATAGACAGGCTGCGCTGGCGTTTGTAATTAAGTGCCTGCCCATATAAGGCCGTCCGTCAGCGGCAATCCAATAGCAAACTGCCACGGGTAAATATTCACGGGTGAAGGATTGTGCTTATGGAGAGGAAGATGAGATGGTCAGGGTGGTGTTTGACACAAACTCAGTGAAACTGCGAGAGAAAGTTTTAAGTGCCAGGACTAAGGTAACATTAAATACAGCCATGGACATAGCACGAGATGGCACCAGCACAGCTGGGAACCCCGATGCATGTACCACGAGTGGCTCACGTGAACTGGCGCGGTGCACAGATAAAAGCAACAGTTCCAAAGGCTGAACAAAACCGAATTACACAATTGAAAAGGCAGCAAAAATATGAGGCGTCTGATAAGCATATTCATAAATGCAGCTACTGTGGAAACAAAGCACCACGGTGGAAAAGTCAATGTCAGCTAAAGGAAGACAGTGTAAAAAACCCGTGCATGCAGTGTGTCAGGTCTCAGATAAAGAAGAAGACGAGCTGTTTATTGATGCACTAAGAAACGAATCGATGAATGAAACCTGTCATCTTTACAGCGATTGACAAACGGAATGTAACTTGAACACAACACATCCTACAAATACAAACCTGATTGAAAGAAATAATGATAATCAAATCCTTGATGACAGCAACACTCAGTAACACTCACAAAACAAATACTGTATATTGACAGTCATGTTACGTTATTTTTAAAATGTTCCCTTTTCTTTTCTACCTTTTTTAACACACTACTTCTCCGCTGCTATCTACGGTATATATATATGTATATATATATATATCCCGCTTTACATACTCGAATAATGGATACTTTATTCGCCATCAGTGATTGTTTTGGTAAAGCCATACTCAGTGTATTCATTAGATGAGCGGTAAAAAGTAAGAGCGAGGGAGGATGACTCATTGAGGCATGCAGGCTGTAGTCGCGTCAACTCTATCTGAATTGCTGCGATCACATTTGAAAAATATATCTTTTCAAGTTCTATTTAGTCCATATGTGTCAAACTCAAGGGTACGGAGCCACATCCGGGCGTGTAATATATATCCGGCCCGAGATCATTTTATATACTGTATTATTGTTATTAAAGCCGGGTATATGAGCGCTGGTAACACAATAAACTACAGATCCCATAATGCAGCGCTTCAGCTGCCTTGCGAACACTTACCGCTTACTAGAGTTATTGCGCACTGAGTTTGCGGCGCTTTGGTGATTTGAAGAACAAAAAGTCCGTCTACCAGCGGCTCGAACCTTGTGCATGTTTGGTAGCACATATCTGTGTGAGAAGCTCTTCTCAGTGATAAGACTAACAAAACAGCACACAGGAGTCAGCCTCACTGATGAGCACCTGCAATCCATCCTGAGAATCTCCACAACACAGAACCTCACACCAAACAGAAACGAACTTGTGGCCAAAAAGATGCCAGGCGTCCAGCTCTAAAATGACATATGAGCAAAGACAACTGAATGATTTGATTTGTTATTGCACGCGTAGGCGGGAGTCAACCGTTTTAACAAACAGCGTATTGCACTGATCTGAAATAGCTGTGTGTATATATGTAGATATGTATGTATATGTATATATATATTATATATGTGTGTGTGTATGTATGTATATATATATTGTCATACTTGAGTAGGAGGCAGGATTGATTGATAGCACCTGGGAAACCATTAGCGCCAGGGAATGGCGGGGTATTAACTTTCTCCCTCTGCTTCCTCATAGAAAGAAAGACCTTCCTGCACCATAGGCCTGGATTGACGCAGTGCGATACTTCCGCCCTTCCTCCGCCATCTTGCCCTGGCGTCATCCTTCCCATCCTCCCTTGCGGTCCTTCCAGCATTCCTCCACTTCCGGCTCCTCCCCAATAAAATGGCGCGGCGCCAGGAGTGGCGTCGCGTATGAACTGTTTGTTTATGTTTTGACCTTTTTTTTTTCTGTGCATTTACTGTACAATATCGGGGCGGAAACCCCAACCCTTGCTGTCTCCTCGGTCCTTTACAAGTGGCGTAGTCGGCAGGATAGAGATCCCGGAATGGCGGAGGGACAGGACCTCAACACGGTGCAGCATGAATGACCAGCTCCAGGCTGCAGCTGCGCAAGCCGCCACCACCCGGGAGCTGGAGGCCACGAAGGCCAGGTTAGTGGAAGCCCAGGCGAGACCAGACCCGCCCAGGCAGCCGCCTCATCCTATTAGTCCGATGGGCCCGGAGGGCGTCGGCCTACCTGGGCATGTTTGAGAGGGCGGCCACCGGAGCGAGTGGCAGCGGTCAGTGGCGTCCATCTGGCGCCATACCTGAAGGACCAGCTGCGGCCTATTATGACCTCCCTGAGGAGGAGGCGCTAATTACGACCTCCTCAAGCCCGAAATACTGGCCGCTACGGCATTAGCCGGGCCAGCAGAAGCGGCGAATGGCGGAACTGGGTCTTTGACCCGAAAAGCCGCTTCGCGCCCAGGCGTTGAGTTCTGGGGCAAGATGGGCGCTGGCTACGGCCAGAGGCCCGGCAGGCGGAGAAGTGGTGGCGGGTGGCCTGTGAAGGCCTGGTCAATCAATGCCCAGTTCCCTCGCCCAGCAGGTCGGGGACCGCCTATCAGAACATGTCGGGCCTCCTCGGCGTCCTGGAGCGTCAGTTGGCGGTCCTCCGACTTGGGGGTCAGAAAAGCCTGCTGCGGGAACCGGGGCAGGCGGCCACCCGAGCCCCTCGGCCTGCGAAGCGCCAGCCAGAGCCAGAGAGGCGGGACCGCCGCGCTGTTTCAAGTGTGGCGAGACCGGTCACCTGCTACCAAACTGCCCCATCACACGCCCGGAGCCTATGGACTGCAGCTGGACATCGTCGGAGAGGTATTGTACCCGCATCCCTTGGCGAGTCGAATCGGGAGTGGTGTTGCTAAATGCGCGCCGTGGTGGCTTTGTTTGATTCCGGCAGCAACATTACCATTGTTGCTGCCGTTTTCTTACCGCAACAGTGGTTAAAACAGCATTTGTTGGTCACCTGTGTGCATGGGGGACTAGGTCATATCGTTCGCTCACTGCTATGTCACCTGGAAGGGAACCAATCAAATGGCGGTGCTGTGTTACCTGACCCCCTTCCCAGTGATTTTGGGACAAGACTGGTCTAAAAGAATCAGCGGTAAGCCATTACGCGCTCGGGGCCTCGTTGGATCTTGTTATGAGGGGAAAAGGCACCCTCCAGCGGCCTCCACGCCGTGCACAAGGGCAGGCCCTATGGCTGGTGTCTCGGGGACCTTTCCGTGGCTACGGACCTTGACCGGAAGATTCCGCCGGAGAAGGGACTAGCCAGGGAACTCTTCCCGGGCCCAGGCCCCAAGACCCTCTCGGCCTGGACCATCAATTTCGGTCCACGCCGGCCTCCTTTAAGAGGGAGCAGTGGAATGATGACTCCCTGCGCTTTGCCCGGAATGCGGTCGTTCTGCCTAACAGCTCAACGGCGGGCGGATCCACACCCCGGGGAACCCTTCTTTGTCCTTGAGAATGATCTGTTGTACGAGTGGCTACCCATGAGGCGAGTCGCGAAGTTGTTGCTAATTCAGCGTACCTTCCGGCGGGAGATATGCGAGTTGGCACATGCTCACCTCCTAGGCCCACCTCGGGGCGAAAAACACTGGAGAGGATTAAGCTCCGCTTTTACTGGCCTGGGATCAATGAGGAGGTCCGGCGGTTCTGTCAATCCTGTCAGTGCCAGACCCGCCAGATTCCTAGGAGGGACCGTGCTCCTCTAGTCCCTATTCCCCTCGTGGACATCCCTTTGAAAGGATAGGGGTCGATTTGGTGGGACCCCTGGAGCCCTCAACCCGTGGCCACAAGTATATCCTAGTCATGGTGGACTATGCCACCCGGTACCCAGAGCGGTTCCCCTGCGCTCGCTAATACTAAAAGCATCGCGGGAACTGGTTAATTTGTTTTCAGCGTGGGCATACCCAAGGAGGTCCTCACGGACCAGAGTGCGCCCTTCACCGGATCACGTTCAAGGAGGTAGCCAAATTACTGCAGATAAAGCACCTGAAAGCGTCAGTCTATCACCCGCAAACTGGCGGGTTGGTGAGCATTTAATCAGGCGCTTAAGCAGATGCTCCGCAAGGTAGTCAGCGGGGCGGCAGGAACTGGGACCAGCTCCTCCCGCTCGTGCTTTTGCCTACGGGAGGTACCCCAGGCCTCTACAGGCTTCTCCCCTTTTGAATTACTATACGAGGCGACAACCCGGGAATCCTCGACATCCTAAAGAAGGCTGGGAGGCGAGGCTCTTCCCTCCTCTAACATTTTAGATGCGTGCGCGCTGCGCGACCGACTCACAAAGATCAGGCCCCTCCTAAAGAGCCGTGACTGCGTGCGCCAAGCAGCGCAGGCCGGTGTTACAACCGCAACTCCGTCCTCAGGGAGTTCGCCCGGGGACGAGTTATGGTGCTCGTCCGACCTCCCACTTTCGAAGCTGCTCGCTCACTGGCAAGGGCCTTACGAGGTTAAGGAGAGAAAGGACTCGTCGACTATTTGGTGAAACAGCCCAATGCGTCGACCGAGTGAGAGGATCTATCATGTCAACCTGTTAAAGCCCTGGAGAGAGAGAGGAGCTCCCAGCTCCCATAGGTCACTCTCCTTTTAGAAGCACAACTGCCCTTAACCTCGGCGAAGAGCTGACCCCAAGCAGCGGCAGGAGTTAGCCCAAACACTCCGAGCCATCCCGAGGTAGTGGCGAGTCACCCGGCGGACGCGCTGATTGCCGCGATATAGTCCGCGGCCGGGGTGTCGTCCGGGAGAGGCCCTACCGACTCCGGAGGCAAAGCAGCGCAGAGGTCGAACTGGAGGTGAAGCGTATGTTGGACATGGACATAATTGAAGAGCCATAGTCCCTGGTCCAGCCCTATTGTCCTCGTCTCCAAGCCAGGCGGCTCCTGGAGGTTCTGTAATGACTTTAGGCGTCTGAATCAGATCTCAAGTTCGATGCCTACCCCATGCCCCGCATTGGCGACCTCCTTGGCGGCTGGAGTGCGGCTCGATATCTGACTACCCTTGACATGACAAAGGGTATTGGCAAATTCCTTTAGCGGCATCCGCCAAAGGAAAAGCGGCCTTTAGCACCCCTAGCGGGCACTGGCAGTACAAGGTCCTCCCATTTGGGCTGCACGGGGCCCGGCGACCTTCAGCGTCTGGTAGATAGAGTGCTGAAGCCCCACCAGTCCTATAGTGCCGCCTACCTGGATGGCGTTGTCATCTATTCCGGCACCTGGGAGGAGCATCTACTGCAGGTGCAGCTGTCCTCGAACACTGGCTAAAGCCGGCCTCGCATAAACCCCGGAAGTGTTTTTGGATTAAAGGAGGCCAAATATTTAGGCTACCTCGTGGGACAAGGACAGGTGCGGCCACAGAGCTCAAAGTTAAAGACATCTTAGAATGGCCCGTCCGAATACCAAGAAACAGGTGCAGGCTTTCTTGGGGCTTGCGAGTTACTACCGCCGGTTTGTTCCCGTTTCTCGAAGAGCAGCACCCTTGACTGACCTGACAAAAGGCGCTCCCTATCGTGGTGTGGACCGACAAAGCAGAACAGCGTTCAGTGACCTAAAGAAGGCCCTAGCGTCGGCACCTGTGTTTACGGGCCCGATTTTGGGCTCCGTTTATTCTCCAGACCGGCGCGGACACAGGCCTGGGTGCGTGCTGAGCCAAAGCGTCGATGGTGTCGAGCACCCTGTGATGTACCTTAGCGGAAACTGATGGACGGGGACCGGTGCAGCGGCAGTGGAGAGGAGGCCTTGGCCATTAAGTGGGCAGTGACCCACCTCCGTTACCTGCTGGGTGCGCGTTGCTCTGGTGACTGATCCGCTGCACTTCAGTGGATGTCCCTACACAAAGAGTGAATCCAGCGGGTCACCAGGTGGTTCCTGGACTTACAGCCGTATAAGTTCACTGTCACTTATCGGCGGGGCACCCTTCAGGCCAATGCGATGCCCTCTCTCGTATTCCGCGACCTCTCGGTTAGGTCCGCCCGACCTGGCGGTCCTGGGCTAAGGGGGATCGTGTCCGCGCGCGTAGTAGGAGGCAGCGGATTGATTCGATAGCACCTGGGAAACCATTACGCCGCCAGGGAATGGTGGGGTATTAACTTTCTCCCTCTGCTTCCTCATAGAAAGAAAGACCTTCCTGCACCATAGGCCTGGATTGACCGCAGTCGCGATACTTCCGCCCTTCCTCCGCCATCTTGCCCTGGCGTCATCCTTCCCATCCTCCCTTGCGGTCCTTCCCATTCCTCCACTTCCGGCTCCTCCCCAATAAAATGGCGCGGCGCCAGAGTCGTGCGTCGCGATATGAACTGTTTAGTTTATGTTTTGACCTTTTTTTTTTGTGCATTTCTGTACAATATCGGGGCGGAAACCCCACCCCTTGCTACTGTCTCCTCGGTCCTTTACAATATATATATATGTATGTATATGTGTGTATATATATATATATGTATTATATATATATGTGTGTATATATGTGTGTGTATATATGTAGATATATATGTATGTATATATGTGTATATGTATATATATATATATATATATGTTTATATGTGTGTGTGTAAATATATATATAATATATATATATATATATATATATGACAACAACACTCATCACTCACAACAGTGACAAAACAATTACATTGACAATCAGGTTACGTTATTTTCAAAATGTTTCCTTTTCTTTTCATTGCTTCTTTAACACACTACTTTGGGGTTTCGGGGAAGGGTTTTGGATTTTGTTTTATATATAAAAAAACCGGCTTTGGGTTAATTTTTATAAAAAGGGGGACAAACCAAAATTTTAACATTT
>NW_024376965.1:0-11232 GCF_016835505.1 Polypterus senegalus | reverse complement strand
CCCGTGAAAATGACTCTCACTATCCTGGGTCAGCTCCGAGGCAACACATCGAGACTCTCTCTGAGCACACCGCTCAATCCTAAGATTGAGTCCCAACTATCACTACCTCTTTTTTGGGAACTGGTTTGAGGTAGCCCGTTGGGGCTCCTCAACCCTCCTACCACCTCAGAATTATCAGAGTCACCGTCCAGCTCCGCCAGGACATGATACTGATTAGACACTTCTAATTCTGGGGTTGATGCGGACAGTGTGCACCCTTTACCTTACGCCTTGACCGTGACCCACCTATTCCTACCTGTCTGGTCTGGAATCTCCTCCGCGCCACCTTAGGGGTGCACACTATCTCTAAAGGGCGCCTGTGTTAAATGCAAACAAGAATGTTTGGTTATACAGCACAATGTGTGGAGTACAAAGTCAAAGGAGGTTATGCTCAGGCTTTATAATGCAGTGGTGAGGCCTCATCTGGAGTACTGTGTACAGTTTTGATCTACAGGCTAGACAAGGCAGTGCTAGAAAAAGTCCAGTCAAGAGCGACTCGGCTGATTCCAGGGCTACAGGGGATGAATTATCATGAAAGATTAAAAGAGCTGAGCATTTTCATTTTAAGAAAAACAAGAGAAACAGGAGACATGATTTAAGTATGAAAAATTCTGAAGGAATTATTACAGTGGATCGAGACTGTTATTTTAAAATGAGTTTATCAAGAACATGGGGACCCCATTGGAAACTTAAGGGTAAATTTCACACAAACATTAGGAAATGTTTCTTTATACAAAGAACGATAGACACATGGAATAAGCTACCACATACTGTGGTAGACAGTAGGACTTCAGGGATTTTCAAAACTAGACAATGTTATTTTAGAAGAATTAAGAAGATGGGACTGGCAAGATTGTTCTGATAAATGGCCTGTCATCTTGAATGTTCTAATGTTCTTCAGCCTGTGTTAAATGCAGACAACATTGGAGCAAAGAAACTGGTGCAGTTGTAGCGCTACTGCTTCACAGTTAGGTTCACATCCTGGGTCCTCCTGTGTGGTAGCACTTTGAATAGTGAGAAAAGCGCTATGGAAATGTGATGAATTATTATTATTATTATTATAATGATGCCCCACAACTACGGCCTGCAGGATATTAAAGAAGAGTGTCCTATGATAAACGTGCAGGGGTCTGAGGGGAATAAACTATAGGTGGGAGTGTACTCCAGATTCCACAGCACTATTTTTCCCTAACACTTGGCTCCCATCCTCCAAAGAATCTACATTGTCAAACATGGAGGGAAGTTCAACTGGTCTGCAAACCTGTATCAATGACATTATTGGTGAATTTTGAGAATCTAAGAAAGGAAGTATTTGTGTGCACCACTAATTACCAGAGGGTCAGTAACTTTCATTGCATGATGCACAGTTACTTTGGTTGATAGTATGACAAGAATTCCACTCAAGATTGTGGACTATCGAATGCACACCAGCTGTGGCAAGTCAAGTCTGTGACATAGTCAGACCTTCCGTCATACTGAAGGAAGTCCATCGCATCACATTTGAGGATTAGCTGCTTGGCTTAATCCCCAACTTCACAAGACAAGTTCTTCTGAAATTCACCTGTTACCTTCTTTGTGCTGCAACACTTGCCATTTCAGCCAGTGCACAATATTTTCAACACTCTGCATGATGCCTGTTCAATGGCACCTTCACACATGCTCAGACTCTGGAGTCATACCCAACAGACCACAGGATGGGATTTTGAGAACAGGCCAATTATGGAAAAAGTATAAAAATATTTATACCAAGTGTGCCAAATCACAACCTTGTTCCAAGCAATACATTGTCAACAAAACCAGTTCTCGCATTGACACAATTAAAACTAAGGTGTAATTATAATAGAAATCGTAAAGATGACAGAAGCAATTACTATTTTCCCCTCATTCTCTTCTCCTGAGAGCTACAGTAATAAGGGTAAAGAGACATCACCCAAACACAATAGGCAAAAGCGTGCACGCAAGACTAGCAGCTCACTGTGATGAATCGAGCACCACACAGGGTTAACACTCCATCCTGGTGTCACTTCTCCAATAATTCAGAAAACTTCACCTTCTCTCCCACATGGAGCATGAGGTCACTAGCAAAACGAGTCAAAGTCCCTCCAGTACATGCAGCACCTTTAACCCTGGCTTATACGACTAATTTAACAAAGCTATTATGTATTCTTGCAGCCAGTCCCAGTCAAATACTGTTCTCATCCCCAACTATAGGCCTGCACACCATCATACTTGTAATGCTGCATTCAATCACTTAATCACAACCCATCCATCACGTGGCAACAAACCTGCACACACATACCAACATGAGACAAACCCCGCTCAGGTAACTGTTTCCTAAATACTCTCTGGGCCCTTTTCTCTATAAAATGGTTTCACCATTGAAATCTAACCTGATGCATTACATCAGCAGTAACATCAGGATGTCAGACCCTCCTATTGAGCCTGCACGCTGCAACCTTGTCACATCCCTGTGCAACTGTCCAGCTACATGCGCTAGCACTCCTGCTGTATCACAACTCATACTTGCAGGCATAACTTACCTCCTCAATACATTGAGGTACATTAAGAACATAAACCAATTAATCAAAAAATGGTAAACTTCTATAACAATTGCATAATTTCACGATTTACAATAAGCCTGATTGGACTAACACTTCCTTGCAGAAGACTAATTGTACAAATTCTTTCAATAATTCTCATGTTCTATCCATGATACTTCTTGAGCCTTTCTAGATATATTTTATTTATGGAGAACATATTCCATGTTCAAAATGCTTTTCATCGAGTTCGAGCAAAACATTTTGATCAGAAGGTCATTCCACAGAAGAATGGCAACCCCTCACTTCTTTGACTGGGTAGCAGACAATGCAAGTGGTTTTTTGTTGCCAAGACAGGGCACATGTTTTCATATTACTAGCATTTGACTTCCACAGATGTAGTTGGAGAAACTTTCCTCCACTCCCCCCCAACCAATAGCAACCCCCAACCAATCGCAAGCTATTGGCACAGTGACCAAAACCACTGTCCCAAAGCCGATGGGGAGTAGTCACTAAACTGTGTGAAAAACACAAATCTTGACTATGTCTTCATTTTTCTCTTGGCACTCTGGGAAGTGCAAATAAACCCCAGTGATATTGTAGTTTAGCTTGATGTGTACAATGGGCCCTGAAGGAGCGAGTTTGATTTGGATTGTGTGGTTGTCCTGTTAGTCTTCACGACCCTGGCCAGTGATTGCTATTGTAGCTCATAAAGGCACGTGTCAAACACTTTCCTTAGGTGCTGACAGACGTTCTGTCCCTGTTGATATTCCACATCCACATGTGCTGGTGCTACAAGAAAGTGTTGGCTGACTGGTTGCAGTATATCCTGAACAGTTGGACTCTTCCTACCTGGACTGGTTTCTGGTCATTTAGATGTACAGTTAGCTGGGTCTCGAGTGCCAGCACAGTCATGTGTCACTTTTTTCTTTTAGTCTTGTGACAGGTTGTCCAGAAACAAAGCCACTCAAAGGGACCAAATGACTGCACAGACATCTTTTCGAGAAGCATACCAGGGCTTGGACCACACAGTCCTTGCAGTATCTATTAAAACATATTACTTTAAAATGGCCTTTTTATAACTTCACTTTAACTTAATATTGATACTCTGTATGTTCAATTCATCACAATAACTATTCATAGTGGCTCTAAAATCGTACTGACCCCAACTCTCTCTTCTGTTTCTTTTCTGGTTTCTTTGTGGTGGCGGCCTGCGCACCACCACCTACAAAGCATCATAATGCACCAACATCCAACATTGATGGACTGAAAGCCAGAAGTCTACGTGACCATCATCATCAGGTCCTTCCATGAAAACCCTAAATACAAAGAGGACTGTTTGACTTATGTTAGATAGATTGCCCAGAGGGGACTGGGTGGTCTCGTGGTCTGGAACCCCTACAGATTTTATTCTTTTTCTCCAGCTCTTGGAGTTTTTTTTTTTTTCCTGTCCACCCTGGCCATCGGACCTTACTTATTCTATGTTAATTAATGTTGACTTATGTTTATTTTTTATTGTGTCTTCTATTTTTCTATTAATTTTGTAAAGCACTTTGAGCTACATTTGTTTGTATGAATATGTGTTGATTGATTGATATTGGCACACAACTGCCCACAGCACTCTCTCCTCCCCAAAAAACTCCAGTCCCACATGCCAAGTGTTTGTTCTCCATCAACACCAGGAAGGAACTCGCGCAGCAGGACCAAGGCCTGGATCACCTCCATATCTTTGGCTTGACCGAAAATGGAGGTGATAAACTTAGGAATGATATTTGTAGATTAGAGCTCAGCTTCTAACACTATAATTCCCTTTAAACTTAAAAACAAGCTCGCAGCTACTTTCAATACAGGAGTCCATAGCTGAGTACAAAGTCATTCTATAACCATGACTGTACTGCTAGGAACAGGTCTAACATCACTGTAAAATTTGTTGATGACATAGCAACAGGGCTCAATGCAGAGAAGAAACAAGAACTATAACACACACTTGTGACAGCTCAACCCTGTCTCAGTATTGCCAGAACCAAAGTGATAATGGTGTTCGTCCCGATTACCATTAATGTCACTACAGCAGAGAGAGGAGTGGTTTTATGTAACAAAGTGCAGCAACTCCTTTTTCTAATCTGGCATGGCTGAAGAGGTTTGGTATGAGCATGTGCACCTTCAGATTTTACACCTGCACCATTGAAAGCATCCTAACTGGTTGCGTCACTGCCTGATATGGAAACTGCACTGCTTTCAATCACAAAGCCTCACAGAGGTTAGTGCATTCTGATCAACAAATCATTGGAGACGATGTTCCTAACCTACAAGACACGTGTTAGAGGGTGACTAAAATGCCAGGAAAATCAGTGACCCCAGTCAGAGTAATAAACTGTTTATATTACCACCTTCAGGAAGACAATACCATAGCATCAGGTACCGGGTCAAAACACTCTGAAACAGCATCTTCCATCAACCTGTTAAGATGCTGAACTCTCATAGCAACTATTACTAACCAATACTGATACCCTGTCTCTTACACACACAACAACTTGTTTGTGTTAGTAGTATACGATGAGTTATGTATAAATTGTTGGTAAATCTAATTGTTGTAATAGGTTTATTTGGACGTTTGTGACTCCTGAATTGATATTTAAATGCTCCTGTATGTAAATTTACAATCAAAATATTGCTCTACTGCTGTGGACCCTTGCACACAAGTTTTTCACTCACTTGTAAATTTGTGTTAAACGATGCAACAATAAAGTGATTTGACAACAACATCGCCCTAGGACAGGGGTCCTCAATCATGGTCCTGGAGAGCCGCAGTGGCTGCAGGTTTTTGCTCCAACCCAGTTGCTTAATAAAAAGCACTTATTGCTAAAGTAACACTTCTGCTTCACTTTAGTGATTTTGAGCACTTATTGCTTAATTTTGTCTTAAACAGCTATTTTAATTGCTCCTTATTATCAATAACATGCAAATGACAAGAGAGCAGCATTTCTCCATTTAGCTTATTTACATTTACACCTGTGTGTATTTATCTGCACTATTGGGTTTAATTAAATACTTGGAAGAAAAATGGAGAAAAAAGTGAAGGACTGAGAATTACTCGTCCATTTTAGCCTTCAAATCATTTGCATGATAGAAGGGAAAGAAAATCTAGGATATGAGAATGACCTGACATAGCAGAGTTAATCTAATTTCATAGCTTGTTAGTGCTTTATTGGCAAGAATTGCTTTCTAATTAAGCAACCAGGTCAGAACAAAAACCTGCAGCCACTGCGGCTCTCAGGACTGGGATTGAGCACCTCTGCCCTAGGGAGAGAGAACTTGCACGCCTTGTTTGGGGGCTGCAACGTCAAGCATTGGCACCCACTGATAGATAGATACTTTATTAATCCCAAGGGGAAATTCACAAATTCACTGATGGGCATTCCCTATGTTGACGACAGATGCGCCAACCAGTCACCCCCAGACCAAGGGTCTCTGCTGCTTTACGACTTTCACTACACCTGATCGGTTTACAGTACATTGCGATTTATGTTTCTTTTTTTATTAAAATATTTTCATCAAGACTTTTACAAACTAGGCAAAAAATGCTGAACACCGCTAAAACATTTTCATTTTATAGTAATAACAATTTTGACATGTGGTGTAGGATGAGTGAAGCCCAAATATCCAAAAACACTTTCACAAAAGGTATGACAAAACAAGTATGCTTTAATTCAAGAAAAAGAAATTGCTCAATTGACATGTTGCTTAAGCTCAAGTATCAGTTGGTACAAAGTAAAAGAAGTTTGCATAAGTGTGTTTGCGCTTTTCTTTTCAACCAGTTGTCACAGTAGTAATTCTGCTCTGTCATGGATCTGCACAGATTGCACAGTGGTTAAGCAACCTCTTACTAATAGGTTTGAATCCAGCGTTGTCTCTGTATTTTGCACTTTGAAGTGGCGGTTATTATAACAAAACCGTAACATTTGATGAGAGTCCAAACTTTAATATTAAGATTAATATAAATTGTTTTCCAGTCTCCAACAGCTTTTCTATGTGGAAACCCTTGGGGCTCCTGGTACCACTTCATATTTTACAACTGCCTTCGTCTAGCACAAGATGCTCTTGGATTTTCCTTCTTTGGTATTTCACCATTACCTTAGACCGAGGCTTTTACCAGTTTCACAAATGAATTGGTCTTACTTCTTATTGATCTAATGTTTAACTACCTTTAGAATTGTATTTATTTTTGCTATTATGGATTTAGGAAAATGTACAATTATGATATTTACAAAACAAATCAAAAACTTTTTTGCCATAATTTTATATGTTAACCTTCATACAATACTCTAAAAAGACAATTGTTAAAACTATGGCAAAAATATACATTTCCTTCAAGACCTGTAAAAACTATATACAGTACTAGAGCACTTTCCTAAACACAGAATAAAAAAAAGACTAACATTTATATGCAAGTGTGATTCATTCATTTGTAAACCTGGTTTTAATAAAATATGCAGTGACGGTAACACAAGACTATGTTGATTTTCTTAACCTTATATCACTAAGATTCTGTCACAAAATACTTGAATGAAATTGCTCCTGGCAATGCTTTTTATTGAAGAAGAAAAAAAAGACAAAATTTATAACCTTATCTACTGAGTAATTGGTTTTGAAGATCAGCGGGTCATCTGGTAAACCCAGGGGTTTATTGCCCTGTATTGGGATTATCCTGCCATGTCTTCTGCATCACTCTTCACATCCTTCTCTTCTCAACAGTGTTGCAATTGGGGTACTCTTTTTTTTTATATAAAGGTCTGCATTTTAAACCTTAGCTCATAATTGGATTGGATGACATTTGTGTCATTGAGTTTTATTCTTGAGCCAGTTACATGTTTCGATCTAAAAAACAAACATGCAAACTTGAATGTATCTGAAATAAGCATCTCAACACCTGAAAAAAAAAATAAAACAAACAAAAAAAAGTTATATGAGGTTTCACTTATCAAATACAGTGGCTCCCAACCTCAGTCCAGAGGAACCCAGGTGGCTATAAGTTTTATGCCCAATTTCATAATCAATGCAACATTTTACTTTTAACTGATCTGTTTAATAGGTGGCCCTTTTGTCATTCAAAGAAATTCCTAAGTATTTATTTGCATCTTTTGCAAGCCTTTAAAGTGCTTAACTTTCATTTGTCAATTCCTTCTTATCTTTTTTTTTTTTTTAAATAAACAGGTGCTTGCTCAATTAACATTTTGTTTAGTCTTTAAGCACTATTAAAAGTTTACCAGCTGCTTTAGTGCTTAATACATTAGTGAAAATTGCAGTAATAACTTCCCTTTCAATGTTGTTTGCACCCTGTCTACTTCCTTTGCTAATCTGAACTTTGATACAATAAAGTGAGAAAACTTCGATAAGAACACAAATTTATACATTTCTTAGAAATATCTGCAGGCTAGATAACTAAACGAAATAAGAATGACACAATGACTGAAATTGGAATAAACTCTAATAAATTCTAATGCAGATCTTGTGAAGTGATGCATCTTTAGCTTATGCATGTCCATCACTGGATATGTGCAGGCAACAATGTAACACGTTTTAGGAGAAAACATTGTCACATAACATTTCCCTTCAACTTGTTTATTGATGTACTGAACATGAAAAATACAACATATAAAAAAAAAAAAAGTACATCTTTTTAAGTACAACAGAAGACTTTTCTCTTCCAACAGATGTGAACTGAATTATACAGTACAATTTCAAATAAATTTCTACCTTACAGAAATGTTTTGACAAACAGCAAGTAAAATTTTTAATGCTTTGCCACTAGTGTGCTACTTAAGCCTGCTTTCTGATGCAAACTTTACAAATCAATATTCTAAAATGAATGCTTTTAGACTATAAAACATTGCAAAAGCATTCATCAGTAAGCACAAAAGTTGCATGATTACAACATTCTGTGATCCATGGTATATGTATTCCTAAATTGTAAAAGTCATATGTATGCATAGCACGCTGCTTGTTCTAAGGGGAAGCTTATTAGTAATCAGTATACAAATCTGGACATAACTACAGTAATCAGTGCATCAAAACAAAGGACGTACCAAGTCTTCTCTGCCTTTGTTGGTTAAATGGTATGAAGAAAATGTTTGAGATAGTCAAAAATTTTACTCTCCGTCCCAAAAGTTTAAGCATTTAGACAACAGCGTACATATTAAATTCTTTATGAAAGACTTAAGCAAATTTGTTCAAAATGTTTTATATTTGTAACATGTATATAGATAGATAAAAAAATAACTATAGCTTAAGCAGAAGCAAGACTACAGACAAAACAACAGACAAGTCTGATGCACTGTAAATATGGTTTTTGACAAAAAAATAATCAAGTCCAGTTAAAATGTAAACATACAATAAGCCAATAAACACAAAACTAAGAACAAGAAATAAAAAAAATCATTTGGCATTTAACTTCTGAAGAGAAAAACCCACATTAAACAAAAGCACAAGTTTTCATTCTAAATTATAAAGTCAAAATGGATTTTTATTTACACAGCTTTTAAAGCTCAGGTGTAATCCCTTCCAACTCTTTCTTTAAACCACTATTTTAATACATTTTTCCTGAAGAGTTACCTGGCATTTGTAGGAGCAGTTAAACCTTCGTTAAATACTAACACAAAACAGGTCTCTAACAATATAGCAAGTACATCACTAAACACCATGAGCTCTCTTGAAGGGAAATCTTAAGGAAGAACTGATTATTTTCCCCCTTTTTTTAAACTCTACAATTTACATGCTGTTGCTGTAATTGCCACCTATTCCTTTCTCAAATTGCTAGCCCCACAACCGCCCAAAATACTGTGAGCTGATCATTGTAGAATAACCAGGATGATTACACTTTCCGCTGATGATTAAGCAAATAAGGCCAACAGTGCTGTTGAGTCTACAGCCTTAGATAATACAAACATTTCAAATTTAACTATCATTAATCATTCAGAAATTCCAAATCACTGTAAATTTCTGTTTCAAAAAGCTCACTAGGTGTCATATGAATGCATTTTCAAAGTATCAAGTCAAAATATTTGTTTCAGGTCCTGTAAAAATTCTCCAAATTTTTTTTTTTTTTTAAATATAAAATAGATGCTTTTTAACCCACATCAAAGAGGTTATTAGCTCTTTGGCAAGGTACTGCTATATGAAATTTTTTTTCCAGTAATCTTACAATAAGCATTAGGTATCTCACCCTAAACCCAACCAACAAACTCAAATACTGGTTTTAACAAAGAAACTCAGCTCAAAATAAATATATTACTTTAAACAGCAAATGCATCAAAGGCATCAAAATAAACAGAAAGACTTTCACATTGTTTTTAAAGCAGTTAACAACCAAAAAAAAAATACTTCACCCATAATATTAAAAGGTTCACCTTCAAAGAAGGTTATCAGGTTCAACAGGTAAAATCCTGCTTTTCTAAACATAAAATATTTAAGACTAAGTCAGAGACCAGCAATAATAATAATAAAAAAAAACAAAAAACTAAACAAAAAACAAAAACAAGCCTTTCATTCATATTTACAAAGAATTATTAAATGTAAAAATTTTCCTCTGTACTTTTGTAGTTTAATATAAACCGAAGAACCATTAAGCTTTGTGTGTTTTGTTTGTTTTAAATGAAACTTGCAAAACTCTGTCCCAAGGCGATAACCATTTAGGCTTGCTATTGCCATTGCAGCTTCATGCGTAGTTTGTCATAGTGACAAACCCAAATCCTTGCACTTGTTTGTACTGAAGTCACGTATTACTTTTACATTGGTGACAGCACCAAAGGGTCCAAACATTTGCCACAAGATACCTCATCTGCATCAGGTGCCAAGTTGTACACAAAGATACACCATCCTGTGCCAGCATGTCCAGGAATGTTCATTCCAGCAAACTTGTGACTCGTCAATGGTCATTGGTGAAAACCTGTTTAAAGAAATTAAAGGAAAACATGTGCAAATAAATTATAAATAGAATTAAAATGTAAAAATTAAAACACAAACAAGACATTCTGAAAAGATAGGACAAAGTAGCAGCAATATTGATGTAAGATAGGTAATAAATAAATAATGGATATAAATACAGAAATTATCAGTGTGTGATAATAGTTGTTTAAGGCGATGTAAACAATGACAGGTCAGAATGTTTCACGGCAGAAGGATATCAAGTGTCAAAATACTTAAAAGGTCAGCATAAGATTTTCAGTTCTTTTCTACATGCACACTCATCTTTGCAGGACAGTGGTTTTCCTGTATAAAAGTTCTGTTTTAAAGTTGGTTGAGGCTGTGTGGAAGGTCCCAGGGGCAGCCTGGTGTTAAGAGTCTAACAGCTTGGGGTAAAACTCTCCTGCAGCCTGGCAGATTTGGCTTGTTGCTGCAGTATCTTCTCTTGGAAGGCAGAAGTGTGAAAAATCCACGTGAGGGTGTAGGGGTCCTGCACAATGCTGCAGGCCTTGGACACTGCGTTGTAAAATATGTCCTGTAGTGAAGGAGGCACCCCAATGTTCTCTGCGGCTCACTATCCTTGCAGGCGCTTGATCAGATATGTTGCAGTTCTAACCAGACAGTGATGCAGCTGGTCAGGACACTCTCCATGGTGCCTCTGTAGAACATAGTGAGGTGGGAAGGGGAAGATGTG
>NW_024376964.1:0-20243 GCF_016835505.1 Polypterus senegalus | reverse complement strand
TGGGTTATCCCACCCTAATGCCTAAATATCTTAAACGCTTAAATTAAAGAATATCCTAAAATTATAAAATATATATATATAACACACACACACACACACAAAAGGGTGGTCTACATCTGATTATGAATTTCATACGCTTATAATTTACGCTTATTAATAGTGAATTCAAAAAAAATTATTTTGTTCCCAATAGATGGCAGCACCTGCCCTGAATTCCAAAATGGCGTGAGACGTGTAGTCAAACAGCAATCTTTTGTCTTGTATTGTTTTCCTGCATTGCATTAAAAGTTGCATAATTAGATCTGGCCACCCTATATATAATATATATATATATATATATATATATATATATAAAAAGGGTGTGTCAAAATTATGTTAACATTTGAATGGGGGAAACAATGAATGTCTCAACCTCTCCGCCATCAACAACATCATATATGGCGATAATTAGTCCAAAAAAATTGTTATAATATACATAGCAGTGCATTAGTGTTAACATGATTTTGACTTACTCTGTGTATATCTATCTATCTATATATAATACATCAGATTATGCTCACCAATCACATTTTTCCTGAAAATTACCATTAGAAACTCAGGTGCTGCCATACCCCAGGAAATGTAATTCTGTAATGTTTACTTTTCTGCTTGGCTCGCTTGCTTCTCCTTCTCAAGGCCCTTTTTTCTTGCTTGTGACCCCCTTTTTCGCCAATGCATCGTGCTCTCTCTCTCTCTAAACACTTCCTGTAAAATCACAACACACGTTGTACATGGGGCAAAACGATTTTCCCCATTTTTTGCAAAATTAGGGTGCACGCCTTACACGGGGGCCATGGTACACGCAGTAACACAGTATAGATATATAGTCACACACGCCAATAGGAGACAGCCAATGGGCCTGACACTGTGGAAAGTAACAACAAAAGGAATGGACAAGAATGCTTATGCTTCTCTCTTATTCTCCAGGAGAAAGAAGACAATGAAATGTACCTGGAACTCTAACGCAGTTACATGCTCTTGCAACACATAATCCACTTCCGCTTTTTGAAGACAGAGCACCAGTGAGGACTTCTATTTCCGTCCACTCCAATGACTCACCTCTGCCTTTCCTCTTTGTCATCATCTCCGGCCCTTTTCTCCATTACAGATGTAATTCCTGTCCGTCTGCTATAAAAGTCCCTGTGGTTCACTCAATCAATGTCTACTGAAGTCTGTTATGTATTATTTTGTGTTACAGAGAGATAAACGAAGTTACCTAAGTATACAGGACAAAGCCCCAAATCTATAGCACGCTTTGTGCTTTGTCTGCACAATATATATAATAATATATATAATATATATAATAACAGTACATAAGAGATGTATGGACACCTAGTCCAATAAACACAAGCACAACAAAACATAGAACCAACACATGCTGAACAATTAGATGATTGGTTTGTATATTGCTAAGAAAGGAGTAACATAAACAAGCCCTTCCACAGAGACAAAAAGACCAATAAAACAAAGGACATAAAAATAATACCATCAATGTTTAGAAGATCAGAGAATATTACTAATTGGGAAAGAATGACAATCAAACCATTGAAACAAAACCTCATTTAAATCAACAGAAATCAACTCAATGACACCAATTATTATAAACAGATCCCAGAACTCATATCCTCAAACACAAAACCAAATATACAAAATATTAGATGAAATGAACAGCAAAAGCCAATAATGAACCATGAAAACATTTAAAGAACTAATATATCCACGGGTAAGAGGTTTTAAATATTTCCAAAAGTCCAGAAGGACCCAAAACATGGTCAAAACCTTACCAAACTACCACCAGGAAGACTGATGTCTCCGATTGAGAAAGAGGGAACTACAAGATAGCTCAGAATGTGGACTATTTTTTGAATCTATTACGTCCATCCATCCGTATATTAAAGCCACCACAGATTTTATAAGCAAAACAGAAATTAATTTCATTGTTTACTACGGATGCCAATACTTTCTCCACAAATATAAACAAACAGGGACTGCAGTATAAAACCACAATTTAAACTTTAACTCAAAAGACCGACACATTTTAGTACATTTACTGGGGATCTTAACAAAATGATTTTGAATTCCAAAACATATTTTTAGAACAAAAGAAACAGCTATGGGCAAAACATTTTGCACCAGCATATGCCAAATATAACATGGCCTATTGGGAGAAGGGAGTATCGTGAAAACGCCAATAAAGCAGCAAAATAGTTTAGATTCTTGGATGACATATGGGATTGTGGAATGACACTAAAGAGGAATTTCAAAATACACAAACATTCTGAATTTCTATTGGCAACAGTGAGCCAAGAAGAAGTAAACTTCTTGATACAATAAACATACAAGAAGAATAACAAACTGATGACTAAAATATATTTCAAAGAGACGGACATGCACAGCCTACCATGCTGACAGTTACCACCCAAACTCATGTTAAGGATCATCAAATCAAAGCTATTTAGATTTAAAAGAATATGCATCGAACAAGAACACATGGAGCAAGAGACTTAGAATCTCTTTATACATAGACAAAGAGGTTACATTTAATCTCAGCATATTGAAAAATGAAAGCTTTTGACATCCTAGTTTCAAGTAAAATAAAACCAAAGTAAAAACATTAACTAACTTAGAATAAAATATTGGTCAAATACTGATTATGAAAGTTTTTTGAAAAAAAAAAAATGAAATCACTAAAAAATTAACAAATTTTTCAAGAGAAAAACTGTATATGATACCAAGTGTAAACATTATAATAGTATAAATAAAGGAGAAACCAAGAATTGATTTAAAAAAGACTCATAAGGCAACATCTCTGTAATATAAGATTGAAAGAATAAAACACCTTTAAATTTCAACATTTTGTTAGGAAATTGAACAAAACTTAAGAGTAGGATTTGGAAACAAATGCAGAATGGTCAATAAAAAGAGAAAGTGAGAGGAGAGTCAATGGATAAAGAGACTTGACCCCAAAAATGTTTAAGAAGGGGTAAAAGGAAACTTACTTGGATAAAAAAAAAATTTACTCTGGACAAAAAAAATTAAACGTAATACTGTATTGTATAGATGTAGAAAGGATTTTCAAGATAAAAAATAAACTCAACGTTGCATCTAATCTAGCAACAAGGTTATTTTTTAATCCTAACCAAATTTAACCCTAATTTAGTCCTAATCGAACCCAAACCTAATCCTTAAAAAGACATTTATCATAACTTGCCTAACTGTACTCCCAACCCTAAGCCTAAAAATCATTATTTAACATAATGAACGGGCATTTATTAAAAAGATGCAAAAATGTCACAGAGGTCAAAGGTTGTAATCCCCGCTATATCGGACTTAATTCCAGGTTTCACTCTATCGCGGGTTTAAAAAGTAAGACATCTAAATATATATCACGGATTTTTTGTTGGTTCCGCCATGAAATGGGTCTTTTAATTTAGGTTTCATGCTTCCTCAGTTTGAGCCCAGTTGATTTCATACAAGGGACGCATTAGATGGCTTGAAGCTACCCAATCAGAGCATCTAAATATTAACAAACCCCTCAATGCTATAAGATATGCTTCCCTAGCGCTTGTTTTGTTTGTTCTCCCGTCTCCTCTACTCTCTGCCTGGGCGGAGGGGGTGAGCAGAGGGGGCTGTTTACACAGAGGACACGGACGCCTCCTACAAAAATGCTGTTATTGGGGGTGCTTCTGATACTTAAAAGCACGATTGATTTTTGATTGTTTGCTTTTTAGCAAGGCCTCTGACATTATCTGCTCTTCACGGGGTCCTTTGAGGATAAAATATGTTTGCATTCTTTTAATTGTGAGAAAGAACTGTCATCCTGTCTATCATGGAGCACAGTTAAACGCTTGACAAAAGGGTGTTTTTTCATGTCTAGAGGGCTCTAAAATGTAACAGGGGGGAGAGTTTATAAGGGCTTAAAATATATAAAAATAACCATACAAAATATGGTTTCTACTTGGATTTTCACCATCGCTTTTTGGAACGCAACCTCAGACAGGGAGGATTACCGTATTTAGGGCAGCAGGTTTTTATGCTCTAACTGCAAAATATTTGATTTATAAATAAAGAATCCTTTTCAAGGGAAATTATTTTTCGCAGAGTCTGAACGATTAACCGCATAAAACAGGGTTGACTGTATATGATAAAAACATTTTTAAGAAAATATAGAATAAAAAAATAAAATATATAAAAACAAGGAGGTATCAAAAGATACATTATAAAAATGTTCCCAGAAAATCAAAACTGCATATTTAATTTTATAAAATAAAGGAGAAAAGAGTTTTTTAAAAAAATAAATAACAGAGGTCCAGGAAAAAAAACCAACCCACACTGAAGTATAAAGACAAGGAAAACACCATTGTCATAGCTGATGCAACGCAAAGTAAATTCATTACTTGTATCAACAGAGAAAAAGATAATTTACACACAAGCTTTAAGCATTTTTTCCAAAAGACTATACATATGAGTATATTATAAAGGAGTTAAGAAAGGGAAGAGAAAGAGGGATTTAGTATCGGGTAACATTGTTGTAAGGTGGAAACTGCAGGACCGTTGAAAGTGGAAGAGATGACTTTAAAACAGCTCCAACTCAAGCTAAACAACCTAACCCTTTCATTTTGGGAGAACTGCTCTTTTTAATTGAATCTGTTAATGTAAAGATGTATGAAAACAAAATGACAAAATTAGTGGAATTAACAATAATCTCTAAGCAGCTAATTTGATGGAAATAGACCTGTTACATTTTAAAATGAACCAGTCAATCTAAAGGAAAACAAATGTGTAGAAAAAAATGTAAACGGAACACAAAACGTTTTGTCAAGAATAATAGAGTCTAAATTGTAGTAATGAAAAAAAATGACACAACATATATGAGGGGGAGTCAAGCTAAAGTTAGAAAATAGGATTTATCAGAAAATGGAGCAAACCCTAACAAAACTGATAATGTCATTTCTCAATGTAGTCTCCACCTTCTCAATGCACTTGTGCCACTCGCCTGGAAGAACCTGATTTCAGAAGAATAAAAGGTTTCATCTTGTCCTCAGCGTGGTGTTGAGCTTGTGTGTGCTTCTTCTAAAGGTGTTATTTCACTCTGAAAGCAGAGGGTAAAACTGTAATTGAAGTTGTGAAGGACTGTCAAGGACATTTACCCATTTTGTCATTATTTAAATTGAATATCTTTATTGTCATTACTAAAGTAGAACGAAATAGGATGCCATCCTATCTGTGCAAAAACAGCAAGAAATTGTGCACTACAAAAACATATAGTACATTGAAATTTATGAGATTTTAAAAAGTGGAAAAGAAAAATAAAAATTTCAAACAAAATTTTTTCACATTCTGCTGGTTTTATGAATTGTTCTCTTTAAAGTTTTATAGTGTGAGACTTTTAGGTGCAGTCACGCCTTTTGGGTAAAAGCAATTTTTAGTCTTTTAATTGCCTTAAGAGCTTCTGAAGGCAGAAGTTCACAAATAGAGTGACTAGGGGATGGATCTTTAATTATGTGAGGCATTTTCAGACAGATCTTCTGGCAGTGGTGACAACCCTTCTGGAGCACTTTCCTCTCTGATGGTGTGCAGCTGGCAAACCAGACTCGATGAAGTAAGTCATGCTTTCCATGGAGTAACAGTAAAGGACATGAGCAGTTTATGTGATGTGGTTCTATGCTGAGGATCCCTCAGGAAGTATAGTCTCTCTTGCCTTCTTTACCAGCTCTTGTGGTGTCTGCACTCCACTTCAGGTCGCCGCCTATGTGCACACCTAAGAACTGGAAGTTCAAGACCCTCTCTACACAATCCCCACCAATGAATAGGGCTGAATATTTGTTTTTCCTCTTAAAGTCATTGGTCAGCTCCTTGGGTTTGGTGGTGTTAAGAAGCAGATTGTTGTCTCTGCACCACCCAATAAGCAGACCTCATTCTCTCCAGAGATGAGCCATCATGGTGGTGTCTTCCATGAATTTGATGATGTTTGCTGGAGTGTACAGGGGCATTGTAGATGTACATGATGAGAGAAGGGGCCTGCGACACAGCCCTGTGGAGAACCTGTACTAAAGCTGAGGGCTGAGAAGATGGAGGCCTACCTTACACTATGGGGAGTAATCAGAGAGGACGCTCATAATCCAGAGGCAGATGGAGGAGATAGCCCCAGATCTGGAGGCCACCAGTTTGGAGGAAATGATTAAATGGACCCAAAATCCAAAAGAGCAGCCTGGGATTAGGACAGAATGGGGGTTGTGGCTAGGTTTTTCCATAGACGGGGCCCTGAAAGCATACTGTTGTGTGTTAAAGGGGGAAAATGAAATGATGGGTTCATCAGTTTCTCAAAGTATTTCATGGTCATTGAGAGGCATGGACAGAAATTTAGGCAGCTGATGGTGATTTTTCGGCAGGAACGGGGATAGAGGACCCCCAAAGGGTGGAATGGGGACTGGTTAAAAATTTTATAAGCCCCCCATGACCCCTAAAAATTCCCCCCGATGCCAGAGCCAGCACCCTTCTGCAACCCGGGTGGCCCACTCATGCCTCCTCCACCATGAGGATGTTTTTTTGAGGTGGTGGATGGATGTAGTTTGTCTCTGGTGACATCACCCAAGCTGCAGTAAAAAAGGTGGTTCAGCTAATCTGCCAGCAAAATGTCACTGTGCAGTTTAGGGGTT
The DNA here is from genome assembly GCF_016835505.1 of Polypterus senegalus. Classification (NCBI taxonomy): domain Eukaryota; kingdom Metazoa; phylum Chordata; class Cladistia; order Polypteriformes; family Polypteridae; genus Polypterus; species Polypterus senegalus. The sequence goes on along the minus strand of NW_024376964.1, from coordinate 13,545 downwards.
TCTGGACTTATAGCTGGTGAAGTGCTGGAAAAGAGTTTTGTTGATCATTTACTAAAAATAAAATTATGGGGGCCATAAAAAATAATTTGATTCAATTAAAATCTAAGATTCGTTAAAATTAAAAAGTCTAACTAGTTAATCCCATGGGAACAAAATGACACATCCTATAAAACTTTATTAAAATATGTAAGATAATGGTTATAATTAGAGAAATGGTTCAATCTACTCTGTCACTAATGTCATTTAAGTTTTAATCACCTTCCCACCCAAGTCGGTTTTTATGTGCTGAGGACAGTGTATTAGGGTGGCTAAAAAGGAATGTAAAAATAAAAAAGATTATTAAGTGACACAATTTATTTAAAATATATTTTTACTTTTTAGGGGAATTTGAGTAAAATTGTGTCACTTAAAATGTTTATCATTTCTTCACTAACACAAATAAAGAAAAATAACTTTGTACATCTCAGTTATGCTATATTTTAGCAATCAGATTTATATCTATGCCATAATAAATCCAAAGGAAACCTTTATATTAATTTATATTTATTTTTCTTTCAGGCAAATAAAATTGATGCAGATGATAAATATTAAGTAGAGCAGAACTGCAAGTTCTGAAAAAAACTTGACAGTACTAGAAGAGATGCCCATTCTTTTATTTTATATCAAACTTAAAATCTGTAACCTAGTGTAGGACACCTTACTAGACATATGTAATGAATTCTTTTTAAATCTTAATTAGCAATATTAGAACTGTATTTAATACTTTCTTTATTTGTGCCATGGTAAGGTTTGTGGACCTGCATTTGCTACAATTCAGGCTACCCATTGACTTTGAAACAGGTTAGAGACAGGAAGAGACAGCTTACAGTCGACTACCGGAAACTGTACCATAATTACCATGCCTTGCCTCTGATGACTGATATTCTCATGGTCGCAAATCAAAGGTGGATTCAAGAATGAGGGAATAGGGACTTGAAAAACCAAAGACTAAAAGTTTTTTATTAACAATAAGGTCATAAATTTCCCTGCAGTGAGAAGTAAAATATTGCTGCAGTTAGTCCACATGGAGTACTAATCAAGCTTTTAGATATATATAAGGCAGTAACCCTCCCGGGATTTACTTTTCCCGGGCAGGAACTGCAAATCAAAAATGTCAGAAAATTGAATGGATTCATCTTTAAATGTCAATTATAAAGCTCTTACCTACCTCCTTAGTTTCCAAGAAAGTATTGGGTGCATTGTCTTCTAGCTGTACTTTGCATGATTTAGTTGTCTTGTGCTTCATTTGCAGCCAAAAAGAGCATGCTCTCAAGATGAGACAAGAAGCTAGATTCCCTTTGCAAAAAATTTGAAAGCATTAAAGAGATTTTAATTTGATTTGTAATGTAATGTGTTGTTTTTAGCTGTTGTATTTCATAAGAATTCATTACTTTTAAATTTTAAGTATTTATTGTGTACAGTTATTTACTGGTCTATGACTGTTGTACATTAATGTTCATTTTATTTAAATGTCTATCTAGTGGGTTTGTGCTTTTATTGTGTAATTTTTACCTCGAGAGTTACAAAAGGTTATAAAGGTTTTGGCAATAAAATGTTTTTGAGTTACATTATACGTGTTAAGTATTGAAAATGGTATTGAATTTCACTACTTTTCTTGGTATCATAGAAGTTTGAAATTTGCATCGGACAACCACTTCTACCCACAGAAGACAAACTGTTAGAAATCACTTTTCATAAGAGGATTTTTCTTTAAAGTGGCTCATGGACCCCTTGTAGTCGTGATACTCTTCCAGTGCCTGCGCACCCCTGGCAAACCCCCTCATTGTAGATATAATTTCAGTGTGGGGAAAAACAAGTGTTACTGTAATTGTGATATGTCAACGCCATTCACCCAGTCTCAGAAATATGGAACTCTGATTACAAGTGACATTTTCAATATAACTTGGAAATAAAAACACCTTTTAAAAAAAAAATGAAGGAGATTAAGAAGGTCTGTAAGCATAAAATATTAAATGAGAAGATCCTGGTGATCCTAAAGTTAAGTATTTCCAGATAAAGTGCACATGGATTTAAAGCTTGGGTTTTAGGATTAATTTCCAAAGTATATATGATCTTGAAGACCTCTAAATGAGAAATTTACAAAAGAAATCCATTCCTAAGGACAGAGCTAAAAAGCAGGTATTTCAATCTAATAAAAAAATGCCAAAGCAAATGAAAAAAAGTGACACCATACAAATGAAGTAAAAATCAATCCCCAAATGAATAAATTAGAATCTCAGGCTTCAGACTCATTTTCCAAAAGTATAAAAGTTAATAAAAATAAACAACCCCCAAAATGGCCTGAATTAGGGAGTTCTCTAAGGAGTTTGCACCAGCAGGGTGTTTTCAAGTGAAAAGTGGTCTCCAGTATCGGCACTGCATAAACATTTTAAACAGTAAAGTCCAGACAGTTAATGTAGGTGGTGGGAAATGGTACCCATGGGCCTCATAGAAAGCCGGCAATGTCTCTTTGAGTCAACAGCAAGGAAAGTCGGGAGACAGGATCAATTGACCTTATTTAGGAAAACCGAGATCCAAAATCATTCTTTTAAATGCGGCCTCTAGGGAATGCATTGTTCATGGCTGTTAAAGAACGCCTTTGGGAGAAAGTTTAGATTTAAGACTACAAGACACCCAACACTGAGGAATATGAAGGTATCGCCTCCGTCCAAGGACTGGGGAATGATTAAAGCCAAAAATAAAAAGGGAAGGGGACAAATAGGCCAGTTGCTTTCTTCTGATTAGGTACTGTGCAAAGGAGGTGGAATTGTTTTAGTGTGGAATAATTGAGACATGGATCCAGCTTAAGGCTGAGGTTAAGTGACTAGCCTTGATAATTTTTGTGTATTTTTTTCTTTTTAAGAAATATATGGATGTTTTGTGGACTGTTATTTTTAAACTTCTAGGATCATGTGATGATTTGATAGCATTGTTTCTTTATTTTGCCATTTCCTCATGTCATTTTGTTTACCTGTTTATTTAAAAAATTTTAAATATTAAAGAAAATTGTTTTGTCCAATTGAGAGGTTACGGTTATTTCCTTTCAAGTGATTTTGATTATATTGAACTTTTAAAGCCGTCATCTTGATTTCTTTATGTCTTCTCAGTTTGGGTGATACCTGGGTGAGGCCTGTTTTGAGGCAGCCCATTAGGCTCTTCTTTATTTTCTTTGTAGCCTGCCCATGTTGGTTTGCCTTTGTGTGTAGATTACAACAGGTTTCTAATTTGAATATTTTCAACAACTTGTATCCAATACTGACCGTTTTCCCTTTCATTTTTTAATATGACTCTGTTCTATTTTTTATTTATTTTATTTTAAATGGTTTACTGTGTGGAAACCTTCTGGTGTACTCCAAAAGTGTTATAAAAATAAAGGTTGATTGATTAAAGCAGCCCACCATCTCATTCTTTGAAGACTTTTTCTTCTGTTTCCCATCTACCTTCTTCTTCTGTTGAAAGTTATGCCAGTGGTAAAATGTTTTTTAAATTTCCTTGTCCCCTGTTAAACTCCCTTCTGTTTTGAAAAAACATATATTCTTGTCTTTTGATTATCTGTTTGGACCCAAATGTGTCTCGGGTCTCAGGTCGAATGCTCTTTCATAAGATTTTATTTTTAAAGATATTCTAGTAATTAGTCCTAGCCTTTTTCTGACTACTGTTTAAACCGTCCATCGCCCCCTTTTTAAAAATCACATCAGAGGCCCAGTAGGTGTAAATAATTTTATTTGCCTAGGGGATCATGACAGAGATTACTTGATGCCAATAATAAAAAGAAATGAAAATTAAGAAATCTTGATAAGTATTTTACTGAAAAATCGTTTAATTTCTTTAATGCATAAAATTAAAAATATCTTCAGTTAATTTGTAAAATACTTTGACATAATTGATTAAGTAAAATGGATATTACAGAAGTGAAAATAAAATATATTACAACAGACAACAGACATAAAGTTCAGTGACTCTTCTTTGTTTATGAAATGGATCATTTAGATCACCCACAATAATTATTAGTTATAAATCAAAATCAAATGCAAACACATTTTGAAATGGAGAACAGGATGGAGAGGAATGCGTTATAAATGCATTCTCCTTTATCACACACCAAATGACATGGCCTTAAAACATTCAGTTCAAAGCTTTATTTCACAATCATTCCCATTGCATAATTCAGGTGGTCTTAATTCAGAAAAGGAGTTTTTCGATTCTGGCTTATAGAGTAAATACTCACAGGCAGCCCAACAGGGGTGATAGGTCACAACATTTTAAAAATTATAGATCACACTGGTATATTCTGACACCATCCCGCCTCTGAGCCCCAATGTTTCCCACATACAGTAGTCTGTATTCCAAGTTCAGCAGTACTGAAAGAGCTTGAATTTTAAAAAACTGTGCAGAATTTTTCATGATAATGGAAGAAAAAATATAAATATACGCGTATTTATATAGATGATTGATAATATACTATAAAAGAAAATATATTTGCATATCGAGAACTTCTATTAATTTTCATGGTTTGTAAAATTATTAATTTAATGGCAATATTAGTAATGTTACTAGGAAAAGACCACAGCTGCATTTCATTTACCGGAAAAATCTTCGAAGTTTCTTATTCGGGAATATGCTTGCAAACATCTATTCATGTTAATCACCATTAATCTTGATATATAAATAAATTAAAAGTATAACAGTAATGTATGTACATAATCAAGCTTTTCCTATGAAAGAAGACTTGTTAATATGAGCTTAGAAACAATTAGGCATGGCCGATTATCAAAGAGAAGTTAAATATCCAATGATGAATCTACCTTTAACTGTTCCATCTGTGACACATCCGGTTAAACAGAAATTTCGGAATGAGTTCCAGACATCCTTTACCATGCAGCAGTCAACCCTAATGACACAGTTACTGAGTATCAGAAATGACTTTAAATTGTAATTTGCCAAAACATCACCAGAATTCAAAATTCAGGATATTAAAACTATTAAAAACAAAAATTTTTTTTGTAGAACAGCTACGAACAATCTGTAACCCAATGCAAGAAATTTCGCTCTATTTCTGCACAAAAAGCTTGGTTAAAATTGTTTAATCACAGAATGAAGTCCGTTTATATATCCAGTTTTAATTTTCCTCTTTTTTTGTAGTGTAGTTATTTTTTCATTTTTCCTGTTATTGATGTTAAAATATAGATACATTACATGCGTCAACCACATGCATGGGGACAACTTAAAGGCTCTGGTGGTGGTATCCTTCCAGTCCACAGGGTGGCCTGATCCCAAAGCCTCTTCTTCCCCCCGCAGACCAGTTTGGGAAAACGTACTACCTCTGACATCATTTCCTTTCGGTCCACCAGGATCCACCTTTCCTCCCCGGCTTGTATTTAACTGAATGCACTGCCCCAAGCAACTGGGTGTCTTCGGAGATGTTTTGTTTGCCCCCTGAAGAATACTTTTATTATTTTGAAACAATATATGTAGTTACAAGTTATAAAAACCCATAAAATGGTAAAATTATGTTAAGAAATGAGTAATCTGAGCATTTAATGACCAATACAATACATTTTAACTTGCAAAGAATTGAAGTTTCCAATAGATGTCTCAGCACCAACATCAACAATGCACTAAATGATATATACAAGCCATGATTCACAATGTTTACATGCTGAGGGATTGTTTACTGTTGCTGGAGACTTTAAGAACAAAATTTGTAATGTAAATTTAACCAACTCCATTTACGCCCTGAAAAGAAATGAAAGATCCTGCTTGGCCAAAACTAGATTATCTACATGTATTATTTGGGAAATAATGATATCATCTCAGATACTTTCACCAACATTATATCTACAGTATGAAAAGGCCTTGGACTAAATGAGGGAGATTAGAAACATATATATTTTAGTGGACACACACATAATGGAAGAAGTTTTTTGGTAATAAATATATTTCTGGAAATTTTAAAGGGGTTTACAAATATATAATTGATGTAAAGTCCAAGGTCCGCGGTGCACTTTCCACATATTAAATATTTGGCTTTTAAAGAGAGGGAAACTACAAAATTAGATCGTGAGACTGATAGTAATTATCCCTTGGGTTTTTCACCTTGACAAAGCCAAATTCATTGTGGTTGTTTATCCATAATATCAATTATTATTATACTTGCAACAATTTGAAATGTTAAACACACAGTAGTGCAGGATCTTCCTCTGGAAACCCATGAAATGTGATTAAAGCATTCAGTGGGGGTCACTCTGGATGGAATAGAGCTCTGAGACCAGTCCCCTTCAGGGGAGGACTGGAAGTGGAAGCAAAAGTAACGGGGAGTTTTCAAAACAGCAAATGGACGGGTTTCTGAGAACACTGTGGTTTCAAGAATGACCAGAGATCCTTTCCCTTTCTTTGATGCATTTTGGGAAAAATGCTCTACCAGTCCATAGTACCCAGTGTATTGTTCAACAGTAAGGTATCTGAGAAGGAACTGAGCTAAAAAAAACACATAAAAGCCCTAACATTTATCAAGAAAGCCTGCTTACCACAGAACTAACCCTGGATACTCTGGAGGCTGTTGTGGAAAGAGAAAGGTGAGAAAGCCATCATGAAGAATCCCCCTAATCCCTCCCCGAGATGCCCTTTGAGCACATTTAGCCACAGGCTCTTTTTTTTCATTGTGTAGTAAAAGCACCTCTGGGATGTTTTCTGCTGTTTTGTGGTGTAAAAGTATCTAGAAGGTTATTTAACCTCTGAGGTTCTTTTTATGTGGGGAAAAGTTAATGCTGAAAATGCCAAGTGTTAGCCTTGATGTGCACGTGTCCTGCAGAATGTATCTACTAAAACTTTACCAGATAGATACGGACAAATATAAAGCAAGAATATCCAAACATGCTGAGGCCACTAACCCCAAATTTTATTTCCTTTCTAGGAGCTGAAGCTTCCAATTTGGGTATTCTTTTTTACTTGTCAATACATCTTTCAGATTGCTTTCCTGAAAGAGCTTTTTACCAGGGTACCTTAGTAAAAGCCTGTAACTACAACTCTTTTTAGGATTTTGTATCCCAATTTGGGAATCTTTTGAAAGGGTTACCAATTTAACAGGGAAACCAAGGTCTACCCCCACCCACACTTCATATTGGCAAGTTTCCAATATATTATACATTTACTATGATTGTGTTTTTCCTGTAAGCGTCAGTTTTATGTTTCGCTGCTCTATGCAAAAATTTCCCATGGTATTTAATAACATTTATCTAATCTAATCTCATTTGACTCAAAGTGTGGACTTTGCTCCCAGTGGAAAAAATCTTAATGCCTCCTTTTTTGTCCTAAAGGAAGTGTTTTATTAGGCTAGTGATTTTTTCTGTTTCTATTAAGACTCTGGATAGTGTGTTACAAAAGACATAACAGGGAAAGAAAGTCCAGAGAAGAGACTAAACTGACTCCAGGACTGAGAGATATGAGCTATGAAGAAGGATTAAAGGAGTTGAACCTTTTCAGGTTTTAAAAAAATGGAGATTATTGAGCATTTCAAATTATACTGAAAAGTTCAGTGGATCCTGAGTTACCTTAAAATAAATTCTTCAACAAGAAGATGGAAATTTATAAGGATAGATTTTGCACAGATGCAGTAATATTTTCTTTACCCGAGAAACACATGCACAAGCAAGTAGAGGGTAGGCAGTTAAACATTTAGGTCCTTGAAAACCCAACTTGATGTTACTTTGACAACTTAGGGGAACAGGTTTGCCCGGTTGTTGGCTAAAACTGTTATCACAACAATGATTAAGGGCCAATTTGTAAAAGTTTTTCTACTCCGCTGAAAGACTTATATAAGCCTGAACTAATTGGAAAAAAAATAGCAATTTAGCAAAGATATTCATTTTAGATGTTGGGTCCTCCAGGCTTAATTTACCCAAGAGATCATTAAAAATTGAAACAAAATAGACTTAAACCTATTATATGATAAGTTACTTATTGCGATTCAAAGTCAGAGACAGGTATTTTCCGCACGCTGTTTTAAAACATCCAAGATTGAAAAGCCCTATATATTGAGTCTAGAAAACATGATCAGCAAGTCTTTCATAGGCTGAAATAAAATGACAAAAGAACGGCATGCTTTTTTTTTCCCCACAAGCAGAGCAGGAACTTTATTTGAAGGATAGAAGAATTTCAAGATTTTTTTTTTTTATTTATTAATTTTATACAATCAATACATAGCAACAAGTTTTTCAAAAAAAGAATTATGCTAAGACAGATCGATCCCACCCTGAGAGAGAGAAGCCAAAGGTGTAAAATTTAAGGTTGTAAAAAATTAAACCAAAAAATTCTGTGCTTTAAAAATCTTTCAAAATATTACTGATTAGATCCCGCATGTTTTGAAAAAGTCTACAGATCCTCTAACTGAGTATTTGATTTTTCCAATTTTAATAAAAAAACATCAGTTTCCACTGACTAAAAGAGGAGAAAGTTTCTTCCAAATTACGAATAAGCCCGCGTACAACAGTGTAGTGGGAATGCAATCACAGTTTGTTTGTCTTTCCCACCTTAAGACCTCTGGAAGAACCCCAAACACAGCTGTTAAGGGTTAGAGGGATTTGAGTCCAAGATCTTGAGAGGTAATTTAAAAAATTTTTTTCCAGAATAATGTTAATTTGGAGCAGGCCCAGAACATGTGACCTAGTGGGGTTTGCAAATGCCTAGGGGTTGGGTCCAGCCCTGGAAACATTTTGAGAGTTTTAGTCGAGCAGATCGTTCATGGATAATTTGAGTTGTATAATTGTATGCTTTAAGGGGTATGGAGCTTTGAGTGAATTCGCATGCTACTTTCCACTCCTTTCTGATAATTTAAATTTAGGATCATTTTCCCAGGTCCCTTGATCTTTGAAAAGGAAGGATTTTAAAATGATTTAATTGTAGAGATGGAGTCAACCCCCTTGAAATTGAGAAAATTTTCCAGGGATGAGGGTGAGATGGAATTCTGGGGGGTTCTGTTTTAAAAAAGTTCCCGATTTAAGATAGGGGGAAAAAATTTTTAGTGGGAAAATGTTAAATCTGGAAATGTAATTGTTCATAGGATGCAAAGACGCTTGTCATATAAAGATTCTAAGTTAATTTCCCAAAATTTTTTCCAGATATTAAAACTGATATGTTTGTGAGGGTTGAAAGAGGTGGTTCTTTTGCAGGGAAACAGAAAGAAGCTTTCTCCGGCCTTTAAAAAAGCTTTACATTGTTCCAGATTCTAAGTGAAAATGGAACAATTGAGTTATTAGTTTAGCCATAACGGGGTTTATTGGAGCAAAGCAAGGAATACAAAGAAGACTGCAGGATTTACTTCTATTGGTCCGCCTGTGTATGTTCTTCATTTGTGTCCAGGTTCTTATCGCCTGTATATTTGCCCAGTAATAAAACTGAAGTTAGGTAGAGCCATCCGCCTTCTGCCTTTGTCTTAGAAATCTTTTATGCGTGATGTTTTGAATTCCAAATAAATGAGGTTATTGTTTAACTAATTGCTTAAAGAACGATTTATTAATGTATATTGTATGTTTGAATAAAAAAGGGGTTTAGGAAGAATATTCATCTTAACAGTGTAATTCTTCCAGCTAGTGTGGGGATGAAGGTTTACCATCTATGCAAGCTTTTAATTTTTCCATGCAGACGATTAAATTTTGTTGATAAGAGCCTTTATGCTTACTTGTGATGTTACCCTGAGGATTTAAACTGTTCGCAAATGATAAAAGGTAGGGTGTCTAATCTATATTATATGCCGGAATTCATAAGAGACCAGAGAGCTTTTTAAATCTGTGAGTGCTAAGACTGCAGGACAGAATTTTCTGGGTCCGAATATCAGTACCAATGTCATCGCATAAGAGATTTCGTTCCAGTCCTTCTGCTAATCCCTTTATCTGATCAGATTTCACAATGTAGCCAGGTTAATGGCAATTGCAAACAGCAGTGGTGACAAAAGGGATCCTTGTCTTGTGCCACGTCTAGTTTTAAAGTAGTCTGAGCAAATGTTATTGATGCAAAATGAAGCTTCTGGGTTAGTATACAGTAATTTAATCCATGCAAAAATTCGGGCCAAACCCAAACTTTTCCCAAAAAATAGTAAAAGGTATTTCCATTCAATCGTCGAATGCTTTTTCATCCAATGATAATAATATTTCTGGGTGTTTGATTAGTTGGTGATATTACATTAAACAGGCAAGATTGAAGATAAGGTCAGCCCCTAATAAATCCAGTTGTCTTTGATATTTCTGAGGGAGCACTTTCTCCATCCTTCAGCTCGATTTTAGAGAGTATTTTAACGCGTTATTCAGGGAAATGAAATTGTCTGTATGATGCCCTTGTAATAAGTCCTTATTTTGTTTTAAGCAAGATTAGTGCTTAAAGGTTGTAAGAGATTGGTATCTCTGGCTCTAAATGTTGCTAAAAGGAGGGGAGCTAGCTGGAGAATTTGAAAAATCCCGAGGGTAGCCGCCAGTGCCTGTTTCTTTTCCACCTTGGAGGACTTTTTAAGCATCCATTAATTTGATAATACAGAGGTTTTTTTGAGCCCTCCACACTAAAAGCGCCAATTTGGGGGTATCTGAATTATCCAGAAACAAGATTGATATGCTCTTTAAACTCAGTAGTAGGATTATAGTAGTCTCAAAAGTGTACATTATATTTTTGTTCGAGGGTTTATCTCCGTTTGTTAGAATTACTAGATGGCAGCATCTTTTTGTTTGGGTTTGGGGCCCAAAAACTTTTTAGCTTTCTCTCCCGTCACAATAATATTCCCGGGTTTGTAAATAGTTGTTCGGTTCTTTAGTTGTCAAGAGGTTTAATTTGAATGTAGAGCCTGCCTCCTCTTATGGGAGAGTCCCTGGATCTGGCATGTTCTTCAACTATTTTAGTAATTTCGCTTATCCTGCTCTTTCTTCGCCGAATTCTGTGGGAAGATATGAGATAATCTGTCCCCTTAAGGAGGTCAGAGTTTCCCAGAGTATTCCCAGAGATCCCCAGGGATGTATTTGTCCTAGAAAGAATTCAATTTGTTTGGATATAAATTCAGTACAATTTCCTCAGCTAATAGAAACGGATTGAGACGCCATTCAAGGGGGAGTGTATGGGGCTTAGTAATTTAGCTCCAAGATCATCGGAGCATGGTCTGAAAAAACAATAGCATCGTATTTAAAGATTTGATTTAGGCAAGTAGTTATTATCTAAAAAAAAATAATCAACCTTTGAGAGCAATGATGACGTGAGAGAAAGAATATGTTCTTGAATTTGGGGTTTAAAAACCCCCAGGGATCTGATGTTGTGATCAGTTATAAACTTTGTAATTATCTTTAGGTGTTAAGTGCGCTCCCGTAAAAATATCAAAGTGGATTTGAATATAATTAAAATCCTCGTATTATAATTATGGGGGTTCGATTAATGGATGCAAATAAATTTTGTATAAATTCCTTATATCAAATTAGGGGCATAAACATTTATCAAAATCATTTTACAGTTAGATAAGTTCCATGACCATCACGTATCTCCTCAGGATCCAATACTACATCTGATGCTACAAATGGTATTTTTCTATGGAGAGAATTCACCCTCTAGCTTTGAAACCTAGAATGGGAAATTGCTAGTCCAGTCTTTTGCAGCCGGGAAATGATCCTTACTTAGTAAAATGGTTTCCTGAAAAAAATACCTATTTTAGCATTTAGACCCAGTAGTAGAAAGTATTTTTCTTTAATTCGTGATTTCAAGATTTAATATGCAAATACCTGCAAAGAGCAAACCAGAAAAGAAGCTGGGAAAGGGCCAACAAATTAACGCTTATGGATTGACTTATGAATGCAGTTTTCATTTTTGTGCAAAATTATTTTTTAATATGAAAATTCCAGATAAATGTGAAAACAAGGAGAAATGGAACAGGTTGCGGTCCAATAGAATAACCAAATGGTAAATATTGGTTTTAAAATTTATATTATATTAGCTATTTTGACAAAGAATCATATATAATATAGAAAACATTAATTTAAAGTTAATAAGAATGCAGAAAGCAAAATCAGGTGGAGGTCCACGTCCAGACCTAACCCCTGGAAAATGTCCATTGCCTTTTTGGAGGGATTTTTTGTTGGGGCCCGCTAGGAATCAATATCTAGAACTTTTTCTGACAACGAGATATTTAAAGGTCAAATATTGTGTAGACACTGTGTTCTGATTATTCATCAAAGGAGGGTACAAATTTTCCAAATAATGTTTGATCAAACTCCACTGTGATAAGTCCCATGGCTAAATCACATTTAAATCCTGGGGGAAAAAGAAGTAATGATTTGAGATTCTTTGGAACTGCAGTATGGGATATGGGAAAATATGGCCCTTTGCAAAAACTAAAGCAAGGTCCACTGTCTGTGTGGTTGTGAGAGCCCGACTTCAAATAATTTGACTCAATAAAGGTCCAATAAATCTTTGAGGAAATTCTCTCCGGGTAAAGCGGGGAAATTTTGAGGATTTGGATCTGCTCAGACAACACATCCAGCAAGAGTTTTGAAACCAAAGATCCATGGACATGCCAAAAACATCACAATTCATCCGCAAACGAGAATCCACATACTGAAATACCCCATGGCGCTTAAGCTCCAAAAGATCTAAAGGCAGCCAGGACCTTACTTCCAAAACCAGGTAAGGTTTCTAATCCAGCTGGCCTCAGCTCCAGCTTTATCACAAGCCCAAATGGGGATAATTCAGAAACAAAAGTAAAGTTACAAATTATTAAAAAGTCTAAAGAGAAAATGGTAACTGTAAACCTCTCTTTGAAGAGGGTAAAAAAAAATCTTTATAAGTAAGAATTTGCAAATGCCCAAAAGGCAGAAAGTGGGAAAAGAATGTACTTAAAGGGCATCCATAGGGAACAATTCCAAAAATCAATCCAGACACCCAAAACAGGGAAACACAAAATCCAAGAACCAGTAAACTGAAAAAATATTTTTTAAACCCAATCAACTTAAAGCCCACCTTAATTTAAAGAGAGCAGTGTCAAGTAGTGATTAGGCCCCCAAAAAAATAGGAATGAATCATAACAAAACAAAAATGAATAAAAAAAGAAAAGAAATACTAAAAGAGAACCATCAAAAAAAAATGTAAAATAAATCAGGAAAAACGGGATCAAAGTGTTGGTTCAAGTTCTTCAGTACCCAGCTTAGGCCATAATCGATGTAAGAAATAATTGCAGGGGCTGAAAAGTAATTTGTTATAAATAAACATTTATTTACAGGAGGTCATTGATGTTCTAAGAAGGAGTAAAGGGCAAGGCTTCACCCTTCACGTGTCTGCCTGCAGTTTATAAAAATATTTCCATTGAAAGAAAGCTCTTTCCAAAGAGAATAAATGAAAACATTTTTTTGGAAGAACAAAATAAACTTCAAAAAGTTGCCATTTTTTTGTAACACGTTTGTTTTTCAAACTGTCTTTCCCAGTTCTTGTTGATCAAGGGCCCTACAGTTAATTTACCTAAGCATGTTAACAATGCCTTTTTTTACGGTG
>NW_024376963.1:0-80401 GCF_016835505.1 Polypterus senegalus | reverse complement strand
CCCCTTTCAGCTAAAGTCTTTTTCTCTTCAGCTCCTCAGTCTCTTTTATTTGTTTGACCCTTTAGCCTTTCTTTTTTTTTCCCCTGATCCACCAGTTAGTTTTCTGTGCACTTCCTCAATCATTACAGAGCAGTAAGCTTTCTTTTCTTCCATCTCTTTCGAGATCTATTGGAAAGATTATTTAGAATTGAATCACCATAGAAAAACCAAAAGGCATGTTTGTTGTATTTTGATGCGGAAAAAGTTTGAATTGGCTGGACTGATTGGTGGTATTTTATTTACAGGGAATGTTAGTTTGCAGACCCCACCCACAAATATTTCCCCCCTTATGCTGAGTAAACCATCCCTCTGCTGCTGCTGCTGTTTATTAAAGAAACTGCAGGATTCAGGGATACAGTCATAAAAGGCATCCTTGTAAAGGGTTTTTTAACCAGGGGGGTGCGGGGGAAAGACCGTCTTGGAGAATTCCTTTTTGCCCTGGGATTTTTACAAAGTCTCCAAAAATCACCCCTCCCTTTTGGAGGTTGGAGGGGGAGGGCCCAAACACATTTAAAATAAAAAAAGGTGAAGGAAAGAAAATGTATTTGATAGAGGGAAAACGGGTTAAAAGATAATTGTTTGACTTAGAGATCCCTAGACAACGCTTTTGGATCCAAAAAAAAATTCATTAAATTTCTTTCAACAATACTTTTCCCTTTTTCTATCTTAAATCAGAAACTTTTTTAAAAAACCCCCTTTTTTTCCTTGCCCCCATTATGCAAAAAAATTTTGCCCTCTTGGGAACAACTAAAAATTATATAAAACTTTTTTCAGTCCCTCCTTTTAAAAGACCCAGTACAGGTAAAAAGGATCTCTCCCAAATATATCAAAAATGGAAGGGAATGGGAAAATTTTCGGTCCTTCAAAACGACATTTTAATTAAATTTATATTGGTAAACTGTCTGTTTTAAAAATTTTCAAAAGTTTCCCAACTCAAAAAATTCAATCAAGTCCCAGCCCCCTGGGGCAATGTTTTGTTCCCCAAATTCATCATTTTGATAAAAATTTTTAAAGTTCAGCCGTGCCCAAATCCCTCCTAATCCACTAACAGCTGTGATTGGGGGGCTCACCGGGGGCTTGTGGAGGACAAACAAACTGTCCGCCTTTATTACATAATTGCAGATTTATCTTGCTCAACTGGAAGAATCCTAATGTTCCTCTTTGTATGGGTACGTGTTTTATTTTTTTGAAACTGAAAAATCAAATTTATTGAGGATCTGGGGGAAATTTTCAAAACCGGGTTGGGACTAATTTTTGAATTTTTTAAAGCACTGAAAATAGATTCTCTCCCATTTTTTTTTCTTCTCCCTTTTATCTTAATTCACTTATTAATTAATCTATTTTTTTTTTAACAAAGTTTTAATTTTTCTCTTTTGGGCCCTAGCCCCCTCTTTCTCAGGGGTTTGATTTTTTTTCAACCTTTTTTATAAAAAATGTATTTTTTTTTGGGGGAATTGTGTGATTTCGGGGAAATTGTGTGAAAAAAGTATTTTTTGGACGGAACTTGTTTTAATAGTTGGTTATATTTTTAAGTTTGGGTTGTCAGACATCACCATTCAGACCTGTGAATTAGATTTCAAGGGTGTAGGGTTGGTTAGGGGACAGATTTCTTTTTAATTTCTGATCTCAGTGTTTTTTTTTTCCCTTTCCATCTCTTTGTCATTGTAAAGCTCAATTTTTGAGTCTTTTTTTTCTTTGATGTATTTCTACTTTTTTTTGACCTTTAATTTTATTATACTGAAATTAATAAAAACATTTTCAACCCAAAGTAGGGGGTTCTTGGTTTTAGAATTTTTTATGATATACTTGGGTAACCTTTTATAGAAAACAGGGGTGAGAAGCCCAAAGGGGTTCCCCCCCAAACCCTGAATGAGGAAGAAATTATAATAAGGTTTTTTATTAAAAATTTTGATGAACTTTCCCAAATAAAGAGAGTCTATATGGTGTTTGCCTTTGGTACATGTGGAAAACCTCCCTTTGGTTGGTAGGCTCCTGGCCGGAGGGGGGGGAAGATAGTGTGGAAAACAAATGTTCTTTTGTTTTCCCTTTTATAATTCAGTCAAAATAAAATTTACAAAAAAAAGGGTGCTTTTTTTTCAAAAGAAAATATTTGAAAGGACTCAAGGTCTAGCATTCCACATGAGTCTGTTTTCACGTTTTTCCCCTTAAAAAATTAAACCCCAAAAGGGGCCCCAAAAAATCGTTTTATAAACCAAAAATTTGTATAATAAATTTTTGCTTTTGCATTTTTTAATGATATTAAATCACGATTCTAGGGGTATAAAATTTTCCCCCCCCAAAACAGGGGTTTAGAAAAGGCCCCTTTACCCTTGGTTGCTTTTTTTTTAAAAACTTCTCACCTGCTCTAAAAAAAGCTGCTTTATACCACCCTGTCTGGGGTTAAAAATTTTCCCCAAATTTTGGGCCCAGGGCAGGAGCACGGCCCCCCAGGATCCCCGAGGACCCTTGGGGGGAAAATTTCCCGGGTGGGGGATTGGGGGTTCCGCCCCCCGGGGCCCCAAAAATTGGGGAAAAAAAAGGGGGGAAAAAAATTTGGGGAAAAAAAAAGGGGGGGGTTTTTTGGGGTGTTTTTAAAAAAAAAAAAGGGAAAATTTCCCCCAAAAAAAAAAGGGGAACCCCCCCTTTTTTTTTTTTAAAAAAAGGGGGCCCCAAAAACCCCGGGAATGAAGTTTTTTAAAAAGGGGGGGGGCCCCCTTTTTTAAAAACCCTTGAAAAAAAAGGGAAAAAAAAAATTTTTTTTAAAAAAAGGGTTTTGGTTTTTTTTTAAATTTTTTTTTGGGGGGGGAAAATTTTAAAAGGGCCAAAAAAAAAAAACCCCCAAAAAAAATTTTGGGTTTCCCCTTTTGGGGGGGTTTTTTGGGGAAAAAAAAAACCCCCCCTTTTTCCCCCCAAAACCCGGGGGGGAAAAAATTTTTTGGGAAAACCCCGCCCCCGGGGGAAAAAAAAAAAAAAAAAGGGGGGGGGCCCCCAATTAAAAAATTGGTTGGGGCCGGGCCGGGTGGGTTTTTCCCCCCCCCCTCAAAAAATTTTAAAAAAAAGGGGAAAAAAGGGGGTTTTTTAAAAAATTTTTTTTTGGGGTTTGGGGAAAAAGGGGAAAAAAAAAAAAGGGGGTTTTAAAAAAAAAAAAACCCCCGGGGGGGGGGCCCCCAAAGGGGTTTTCCCCGGGAAAAAAAAAGGGGGAAAAAAAGGGGAAGGGGTTTTAAAGGGGGGGGCCCTTTTTAAAATTTTAAGGGGGGGGGTTTTTTTAAAATTTTGGAAAAAGGGGGGGGGTTTTTTCCCCTTTCCCTTTTTTTTTTTAAACCCCCAATTAAAACCCCCCCCCCAAACCCTTTTTGGGGGGAAATTCCAATTTTTTAAAAAAAACCCTTAAAAAAAAAAGGGGGGGAAAATTGGGGGGGGGGGGGAAAAAAAAACCCCCCCCCCTTTTTTAAAAAAACCCCCAAAGCCCCCCCTTAAAAACCCCCCTTTTTCCCCAAATTAAAAATTTTTTTTTTCCCCCTTTTCCCCAAAAATTCAACCCAAAAAAAAAAACCCCCTTTTTAAAAATTTTTTTTGGGGGGCCCGGGGAGGGGTCCCCGGGTTAAAAAAAAAGGGGGGGGGGGAAAAAAAGGGGGCCCCAAAAAAAACCCCGGGGGGAAAAAAAAAAAAAATTTTGGGGGAATTTTTTTTTTTAAAAAAAAAAAGGGGGGGCCCCAAATTGGGGGGGGGTTTTGAAAACCCCCTTTTAAAGGGGGGGAAAAAAAAAGGGAATTTTTTTTCCCCCCCCGGGGTTTTTTTAACCCCAATTAGGGGGGGTTTTTTTTTCCCCCCTTTTTGGGCCAAAAGGGGGTTTTTTTTAAATTGGGGGGGAAAAAAAAAAAAAAATTTTTTTTTTAATAAAAGGGGGGAAAAAAAACCCTGGGGGGGAAAAGTTTTTAAAAAAATTTTTTTTTTCCCCCCCCCAAAAAAAGGCAGGGGGGGGGGGGAAAAAAAAGGGGGTTTTCCCGGGGGGGGAAAAAGGTTTTTTTCCCCGGGGTTTTCCCCCCCAAAACCCCAAAAACCCCCCCCCAATTTAAAAAAAGGGGGCCCCCCCCCCCCCCCCTTTTTTTTGGGGAAAAAATTTTTTTAAAAAAATTTTTTCCCGGCCTTTTTTTCCCTTTTAAAAAAAATTTTTAAAACTTTTAAAAAAAAGGGTTTTTTTTTTAAAAAAAAAAAAAAGGGGGGTTTAAAAACCCTTTTTTTTAAAAAAATTTTTCCCAAAGCCCCCCTTTTTTTTGGGTTTTTTAAAAAAACCCCTTTTTTTTTTTTAAAAAGGGAAAAAAAAAAAAATTTTTTTTTTCCTCCAAGGAAAGGGAAAATTTTTTCCCCCCAAAGGGGGGGTTTTTAATTTTCCCCCCAAAAAAATTTCCCCCCCTTAAAAATTTTTGGGGGGGCCCCTTTTAATTCCCTAACATTTGGGGCCCCCGGGCCCCCCCTTCCCCCCCCCCTTTTTTTTTTAATTTCCCCCCCCCTTTACCCCCCCCCCCCAAAAAAAAACCCCCCCCCCCCCTTTTCCCTTTTTTTTTTGGGGTTGGCCCTTTTTTTTTGGGGCCCTTTGGGTTTTTAAAAAAAAAACCCCCCGGGGGTTTTTTGGGGGGCCCCCCCTTTTTTAAAATTTTTTTTTTTTCCCTTTTTTTTTAAAAAGGGGTTGGGTTTCCCCTTTTTTTTTTAAAAACCCCTTTTTTCCCCCAAAAATTCCCCGGAAAAACCCCCCCAAAAAATTTTTGGGGGCCCCCCCCTTTTTTTTTCCCCCCCTTTTAAAATCCCCCCCCCCGGGGCCCCCAAAGGGGCACCCCGGAAAATTTTT
Organism: Polypterus senegalus; assembly: GCF_016835505.1. Taxonomy (NCBI): domain Eukaryota; kingdom Metazoa; phylum Chordata; class Cladistia; order Polypteriformes; family Polypteridae; genus Polypterus; species Polypterus senegalus. Next base: position 75,516 of record NW_024376963.1, on the reverse strand, counting down.
AAAAGGGAAAAAAAAAAACCCCCTTTTTTTTCCCCCCCAAACCTGTTTTTTTTTCCCCCCTTTTTTTTCCCAAATTTTCCCATTTTTTTGGGGCCCTTTTTTCCCCTTTTTTTTTTTTTTGGGGGGCCCCCCCCCCCCAAAAGGGTTTTTTTTTTTTCCCCCCTTTTTTTTTTTTAAAATTTTTTTTTGGGGGCCCTTTCCTTTCCCCCCTTCCTAAAATTTTTTTTTCCCCAAAAAAAAATTTTTTTTGTTTGGTTTTTTAAAAAAAAAAAAAAAAAAAAAAAAATTTTTTTTTTTTTCCCCCCGGGGGGGAAACCCCCTTTTTTTTTTTTTAAAAAAAAAAAAAAAAAAAAAACCCCCCCTTTTGAAAAAGGGGAAATTTTTTTAAAAAAGGGTTTTTCATTTTTTTCCCCAAAAAAATTTTTTAAAAAAAAATTTTTTTGGGGTTTTTTTTTTTTGGACAGGGGGGTTTTTTTTCCCCCAAAAAACCCCGGGCCCTTTTTTTTTTTCTCCCCGGGGGGGGGGGGGAAAAAAGAAAAATTTTTAAAAAAAAAAAAAAAGGGTTTTTTTTTTAAAAATTTTAAACCCCCAAAAAATTTTTGGGGGGGGGAAAATTTTGGGGGATTTTTGGGTTCTTTTTTTCAAAAAAAAAAAAGGGGGGAAAAAAATTGGGGGGGCCCCAAAAAAACCCCCGGGGGGTTTTTTTTTTTAAAAAAAACCCCCTTTCCCTTCCCCTGGGGAAAAAAACCCTTTTTTTGGGGGAAATTTTAAAAAAAAAAAAAACCCCCTTTTTTTCCCCCCTTTTTTTTTTTCCCCAAAGGGCAAAAAAAAATTTTTTTTTGGGTTTCCGGGGGGGCCCCCAAAAGGGGGGGTTTTTGTGGGGGTTTCCCCCCTTTTTTTTAAAAAAAAAACCCCCTTTTTTCCCCCGCCAAATTTTAAAAAAAAATTTTTTTTAAAAAAAAAGTTCCCCCCTTTTTTGGGGGGGGAAAATTTCCTTTTTTTTAAAAGGGGGGAAAAACCCCCCCGGGGAAAAAAATTTTTGGGGATTTTTTTTGGAAAAAAAAAAAAATTTTTTTTCCCCATAAAAAAAAATTTTTCCTTTGGGGGGCCCCCTGGGGGCCCCCCGGGGGAAAAAAAAAATTTTGGGAAAATTTTTTAAAAAAGAAATATTTTTTTCCAAAAAAATTTTTTAAAAAAAATTAAAAAAAAAAAAAAAGGCCCCCCGGGGGGGGAAAAAAAAAAAAAAAATTTTTTTAAAAATTTTAAAAAAACCCCTTTTTTAAAAAATTTTTTTTAAAAACCCCCAAAAAAAAAAATTTTTTTGGGGGCCAAAGGTTTAAAAAAATTTTTTTAAAAAATTTTTTAAAAAAAAAAAAAGGGGGGTTTTTTTTTCCCCCCGGGCCCCAAACCCCCTTTTTCCCCCCTTTTTTTCCCAAAAAAATTTTTTTAAAAATTTGGGGGGCCCCCAAAATTTTTAAAAAATTTTAAAAACCCCTTTTTAAAAAGGAAAAATTTTTTAAAAAAAAAAAAACCCTTTTTTCCCCCCCCCAAAATTTCCAAAAATTTTGTTTTTTTTTTAAAAAAAAAAAAAAGGGAAAAATTTTGGTTTTTGGGAAAAAATTTTTTTTTCCCTTTAAAAAAACCCCCGGGGGGCCCCCTTTTTTTTTGGGGGGAAAACCACAAAAACAAAAAAAAAATTTTTTTAAAAAAAGTTTTTTTTAAAAATTTTTCCAAATTTTTTTTAAAAAAAAGGGGAAAAGAAAAAAAAAAAAAATTTTAAAAATTTAAACAATAAAATTTTTTTCCCCCCCCAAAAAAAAAGGGGGGGAAGAAAAAAAAAAAAAAAAACCCCCTTTTTCCCCCCCCTTTTTTCCAAAAAATTTTTTTTTTTTGGGGGAAAAAAAAATTTATAAAAAAAACAAAATTTTTTGGGGGGTTTGGGGGGCCAAAAAAAAAAAGGGGGGGGGAAAAAAAACCCAAAAATTAAAAAAAAAAATTTGGGCCCCCCTTTTTTTTTTTTTTAAAGGAAGGAAAATAAATTGGGGGTTTTTTTTTAAAAAAAAAATTTTTTTTTTTAAAAATTTTTTGGGTTTTTTTAAAAAAAAAAAAAAAATTTTCCTTTAAAACCCCAAAAAAAATTTTAAAAATTTTTTTGGGAAAAAAAAATTTTTTTTAAAGGGGGGGGAAAAATTTTTGGGCGGGTTTTAAATTTTAAAAAAAATTTTTTTAAATTTTTTTCCTTTAAAAATTTTTAAAAAAAAACCAAAAACCCCAAAAAAATTTTTTTGGGGGAAAAACCCCTTTTTGGGTTTTTTTTTTTTTTTAAAAAAAATTTTTTTTGGGGGGTTTTTTTTTTTGGGGGGTTTTTGGGGGGGGTTTTTTTTTTTAAAAAATTTTGGAAAATTTTGGGTTTTTTTTTAAAAAAAAAACCCCTTTAATTTTTTTTTTAAAAAAAAAAATTTTTTTTTTTAAAAGGGAAAAAAAAATTTCTTTTTTGGGAAAAATTTTTTTTTCCCCCCCAAATTTTTCCTTTTTCCCCCTTTTTTTTAAATGGTTTTTTTTTTGGGGGCCCTTTTAATTTTTTTTAATTTTTTTTAAAAAATTTTTCCCCTTTTCGGAAATTTGGAAGGGGGGAAAAAATCAAAAATTTTAAAAAAATTTTTTTGGGGGGGGGGGGGGTTTTTTTTTTTTTTAAAAAAAAGGAAGGGGGGGTTTGGGGGGCCCCCCAAAAAACCCCGGCCCCCTGGGGGAAAGGAAGTAAAAATTTTTTTAAAAACCCCCCCTTTTTCCCCTTTTCCCCCCGGGAAAAAGGGCCAAAAAAGGGCCCCCCCCAAAAAAAACCCCCAAAATTTTTGAAAAACCCCAAAAAAAGGGGGGGGGGTTTTCTAAAAACCCCCCTTTTTTTTTTGGGGGGGCCCCCCCTTTTTCCCTAAAAGGGAAAAAACCTTTTTTCCAAGTTTCCCCCTTTTGGTCCCTTTTTTTCCCTTTTGGCCCCCCCTTTTAAAACCCGGGGGGGCCCCTTTTTTTGGGGGCCCCAAAAAAAAAGGGGGGCCGGCAAAAATTTTTTTAAATTTAAACCGGGAAAAAAAAATTGGGGGGTTTTTTTAAAAAAACGGGGTTTTTTAAAAAAAAGGGGGGTTTTTCCTTTTTAAAAAAAACCCCCTTTTTTTTTCCCCCCCTTTCCCCCTTTTTTTTTTTTTAAAAAACCTTTTTTAGGGGCAAAGTATCTGAAAAGATCCTCTAGGGGGAAATTTTAAATTAAGGTTTTAAACCCCCAAAAACCTCCCCTTTCCCACACACCCCCCCTCCCCTACCCCTGGGGAAACCCCCCCTCAAGGTCTGAATATTTCCCCCCTCTTCTTCCATTTTCCCATTGAAACTGGGTATGGGGGTCAGAACCGTTGGCTGTGGGGAATTTTATTCGGAACCCCCGGGAAAACCCCTTGTTTTTATGCATTTGGGGAAAGCTAAGCCACATTTATTTTTCCCTTTTCCCCTTTCAAAATATTATCCTACTGGCCTTCCCCTTTCCCCACTTGCCCTTTTCTTTTTCCTCTATTCCCAAACGACTCTAATTCTTTCACTTTCCCTTTTTTTTTCCCCCACTCTTCCCATGGCTCCCTGTTCCCCTTTTGATGGTATTTATACCTGTTTTTAAAAACCTTTTTTCCCCTCGTTTGGGACAAATGTTGGTAATATTTCCCCTCCTCTTTTGTTTTCCCAAAATTTTGGAACCCCTTTCCCCTTTAGCTTTTCCCAAAATTTTCAATTTTTTTGATTACTCAGAATACTCCCCAGCTGATATTTTGGGGGATGTTCGGGGCAAAATTCTTGACATCCTTCCCCTTGACTGGACTGGACTTTTTCTTTTAAACAACTTGTTATGCCTTTCTGACTTCTCCCCTTTTAAATGCCTCCCCAAAATTTTTGACAAATTTGGCCGACGCCGAACCCCCTTTTGTGGACCCCCCGTTTTTTCCTTTCAAGGGCCCCGGGGGGGTATTTTGATTCCATTGGGGTCCCCCGTGGGGCCCCGAAAAAGTTCAAAAGGGGAAGGGGCCAAGGCCCGCCGGTTTGAGTCTATTTTTTCCCCAGGTTTTCTATAAACAAAATGTAATTTATTTTTAAATTAAACCCCTATTACAATCAACAAAGAAATCTTAAAATTTTTTCTAAAAGCTGTTGAAAGGGATCCATGACAACTTGATAAAAAATCCCCCATGACCTGGAAAAACGATTCTTTTGATTGTCTTTTGAGAAAGGAAAAGGGTTTTTGCTATGTTTGGTGATGCCCTACCAAGATCTTATATCCAAAAATAATACAGCTTTCCCGATGGATCAATCACCCCTGCTTTTTGGGGTGATTTTTACATGAACTAGCTCTAATTCTTTGGGAAATTTCCCCCTCCCTTTGGGGCAAAAAGGGTTTTGTCCACTTTTTTGGGCCTGGGGGGCCCAAAGGCTTAAACCGTTTTTTATTTTCTTACGGGTTTCTTTTTAAATTTTTTCTCCCTTGGTTTAGTTTTCTGTATTGTTTTGATAAGATACACAGGTCCCAAGGGGTTTTTGCCCCCTTTGGAAAGGGGGTTACTTTTTACAAAAAAAATGGTTCCCGATCAGCACAGCCACCCCCCACTCCCCCCCCCCACTCCACTCCATCCCTCTCTCCCCCTTTCCTACTCAACCCCCCCGATCAAATATTTTTTTTTTTCAAAAAGGGGGAAAGTGGAAAATTTTCTCTTCTTCCCCCTTTTACTAATTCATTTTGGGGAAAAAGTTTTCGAAACCAAGTAACAGCATGCTTTGTTTTGTAAACAGAAAAATGTTTTGCAAAGGACTCAAGGGTTCGGCATTCCACACATGAGTCTGCCTTTTTCACGTTGTCCCTTTGCTTAGATCCCCAACGCCATAACAAAAGGGGCCAAGAAATCAAATTTTACAAGGGACGTTAAAGGGGGTCAAGGTTGTGTATAATAAAGTGTTGACTGTTGCATTTTTTTAATGATATTAAATTCGATTTTGGGGGATAAAACTGGGCCCCCCCCAACAGGCGGGGTTCCAGAAATTCGAGCCCGCTGCTATAGATTGTCCCCTTTTTTGAAACTCTTTTCACTGTGACTCTGAATAATATATATTAGGGGGAAACATTAAATTTTTTCCCCCTTTTTTTAAAAAGTCCCCTTTTTAATTTTTAACAGGGTTTGGGAAATTCTAAACTTTTTTGGGGTTTCCTGCAGTTTCTCAGTTAACCCCCCAGGAAAGCTTTTCTTCTACCCCGCCAAATTTCAGCTCAACCTCTTTTTTTTTTTTTTTTTTGGATTGTGAAATATTCTTTTCTCCAAAATTTTAAATAATTTTGTTTTGGGAATTTCTTTTATCAGAACCAAGTACCAGGGTGCCCTATTGGCTGTGGGGGTTGGGCGGGAAACCCCCCAAAAATTCAGCTTTTCTCACTCCACCAAACTGATGAAGACCTCTCACCCAGAACGAAAAGGACAACACCTGGAAAAAGGGACAAAATCAGTGGCCATATTGAGACAGGGGATGGGCCCTTTTTTGGCCATAAAAAAAACTTAACTGAAACATTTTTTAAATTACTAACAAAATCTTTTGGGCCTTTTAAAAATCCCCTTTAACATTTTTCAGGTTTTTTATATTAAATGTACTTTTTTTTTATTATTATTTAAGAAAATTTCCAAACCTTTTAAATTATAATTTAAACCCCTTTTTTTCTTTTTTTCCAAATACCCGGGGTTATAAAAAGTAGAAGGGGGGAAAGGGGGGGAAAATTATAGATAATTCTCCAACTTTTTGTGTGGGGAGAAGGCCCCGAAATTTGGGGCTCTTTCCCCCACACTTCCCTCCCTTAGGCAGGTTTCATTTCAAAAATTTAAGTATTGGTCAAAAAGGAAATAGTTTTTCCATAATTTTAATGGACTTCCACCGGGTGGCGGTGGGGGGGGAGTTGGGGTGGGTTTCATTCACGATCCCATGAAAATTGAAGGGCTTTAAAACAGAGCATTAAAAAAGGCCCCGCATCTGGTGATGTTGGTTCAAGACTTCAGGTTCGGTCCCGCAAAAGGGTTTTTAACCAAGTATTAGAAAAGAAAAATTTTTTTTATTTTTAAATTTTTTCCAAATTCTTTTTAGCCCTGAAAAGAAGGGATTGGGTTAAAAACAGGTCCATTTTTTTGCAACCCTTTTTGTTCAACCCCTGAATTAAATGAAAGTCTGCACTTCAAACCGCATCTGAGTTGTTTTTTTTTAAAATTTATTTGGGAAGAACCAAAAATTTGAAAAAATTGTTCTGTCCAAAAATGGACCCAACTGTATTTTTCCTCAAAATCTAACACACCAGAGATTTTTTATTATCTTTTGGGCACAAAAACCTTTGAAGAGAGATGAATGGGGCATTTTTTTCACCACACTATACATATTTTGTTTTAAAATATTGCATGGATAAATTACTTTAAAACCCCCGTCTAAAGCCACAGTTTTTCTTAACAAAAAGAAATGCCGGGGCCCTTTTTAACAGGCAAAATGAGGGGGGAGACAGAAATGTGGGGGGCAATTGGGTAGGATGGGGGAAAGGGGGGGGGTGGGGGGGGGTGGCCCCCCGGATAACTGTTTTTTTTTTGGGAATTGGGTTGCACTTTGTCAGGCCTCTGCCCAAGACCCGTCCAACTTGGGGTGTCCCACCTGGAAAGGGTAAACTTTTGCTGGTGTCCTCTTAAAATCACTGAGGCACGCCCAAAACCCCCCGACCCCCCGATAAGGTAAAAACCCCAGGAGGAAAAAATGGAAAAAAAAAACAAAAAAAAATAAAATAAAAAATTCCTCATCAGATTTAACAACTAAAAATTGAATTTTTAATTTTGGGCCTATATCAAAATATTTTAACCCCAAAAATAACACTTCTCACTATTGCCAATACTAAAAAAAAAAGGGTAGGCCAAGTTTTAAAAAAAAAAAATCAATTCCCCAAGTCTTGGAAAAAAAAAAAATGAAAACCGAAAAAAAAATAAAAAAAAATACAATTTTTAAAAAATTCATAAAAAAGTATCCCAATTGGGTTTCCAATTTCAAATAAATGTGCAAAAAAAGTAAAAAAAATAGGCCCTCTCAACAATTTTCCAATATTTACAAAAATAAAAAAAAGGGTTGTCATAGTAATTTAAAAAAAAAAATTACCATGTCTTTTCCCACAATTTCAGACCAATTTGTAGAACACAAAAAATTTAGAACGTTTGAAATTTTTTTTTTTTTTTCTTTTTTAAACTTGGGTTTTTTTGAACCAAATGAACTCTCTGTTTGAAAATGAAAAGCTCCACTCTCCTTTTCTTAAAACCCCTAAACAACTCCTGTTTCCCCTTTTTAAAAAATCTTACAAATTCATCCTTTTCCCAAATTATTTGTTTATGGACTTTCTGGGCCAAGATCACCAAATTCCTCTTTCTTTTTTTGTCACATGGTGTGACAATAGGGGGGTTTGGACCCGTGACAAAGTGGAGAAGGGAACCCCCACGTGCGAAGAAAACCCCGGGGGGTGTTATACAATTTATTTCAGTAAACCCTTTTCCCTAGGAGTTTACACCAGGACAAGGGCTGTTTCCTTTTTAACATTTTTTTTAGCAGCACCCTTTTTTCCACAAGAACTTTTATTTTTTCAGACTTACAACATCTGGGGTACAGTCCAGCCATCCCCAGCCAGAGGGGCAACAGGGTGGGTTTTTAAAAACGCTGGGGTTTGGGTGCAAGACCAAAATGGGCCCCATAAGATCAATATTCTTTTTTGAAAAACTAGTTTCCATTCCTGGGAAAAGGGCCCCGTCAAGGATGTTAAGCAGGGATCTTTTTTAGGGCTGATGGGGGGGAAAAGGTAGGGGCATCAAAAGGGCTGTATGGCCCAAATTGAGAAACACAACACTTTGACCCCCGGTGTTTGCTCATTTTTTCCCCCTTTTTTTTGTTGGTGTGACTCATCCCCAGCGGGGGTGACCTCCCCAAAGGGCTTTTTCACGGGGTTTTTTTTAAGGGTCCAAACCGCTTTTTAAAAACCCCAAACACTGCACAGATCAATGACTGAGACTGTAGAATAGCATTTTGGGTTTTAAGACCCAAGCACCCACACTGGGAACTTTCCAAATTTAAAAAAAGTGGGTGCCTTTTTTAATTTGACCTGCAGGCCCGTTTTGGACGGGGCCCGCGCATCATCATCCCCCTTTATCCCCAAAAGGGTACCAAGGATGTGTTCATTTTCCACAGTGCACCCTTTTTTCACCCCACCATAGTGACAATTCCTTTTAAACTCAAGCAGCCTTTTTAACAGGGGATTGTTTATTGAGCAAACAATATATCAACCTTCCTTCTCCCATTTCTCTAATCTGGACCCTTCCCGTCCTTTTCAAAAATTTAAAGTTCCTACCCTCAATTATCTTTTCCTTCCCCCTCCCCTTTTCCCCCCCCCTTTTCCTTTTGGCCAACAGTACCCCAAATTTCCAGCACCCCGTTGGTTAAAAAATCTGGGGGGTTGTTGGCTTCCCCCGGGGTAGACCATCCGGTATGAAATCAAAATTTTTGTTGGAATTTTTGATTTGGCAAAAATTTTTCCGATGCCCTTTTTTGGCATAACCCCCCCCATTTTTCTGGGTTTGGGACCAGCACAAAAACACACTGGTGTGTGTCCCCCCTGTGGGTGGGTTTGTGACAATGTTTGAAAAAATTGGATCCCTCCCAAACAGTACACCTAGTAATAATAACCATGTCCCGTGACCCCCCCAGCTAAATGTTTTCATGATGCGCCCCTTTTGGGACCCTTTTAATTTGAAAAATGTAGCTGGTTTTTTCCCAAAATTGCCCAAAATTCAAAAGGGTCTAGCTTAAAAAAGGGGTTTAACAGAAGCCTGGCGTTTGGAAAGTTTACGTTTTTTTTAAAAAAAAAGTAAAAATTGGCCAAAAAAAAATTTAAAAAAAAAAAAAAAAAAGAAAAATTCTTATTAAGAAAAATTCTGTTTTAAAGGGGTTTTAAAACTTGTTAAAATTTCAAATAGTTAAAAACCTTTTAAAACGTTTCTGGAACCCTTTTTAAATGGGGGAAAACATTCCCAACCCCTTTTTTGGTTGAAAAAGGGTCTTTGGGCCTGCCTGGGACCTGTTCCCAAAAACCAATTATCCACTGTATCTTTTAAGCAAATTTTTAAAGTTCTATCTCTTAATAACATGGGGGGAAAACCCGGGGAAATCTCCGGGCTATGAAAAAAAATTTTTTTTTAAAGGGTAATTGGGTTTAACCAAAATTTCTTTGAAAGATTGGCTCTTGCAGGCTGCCATCATGGAACCCGGGACTGGTTCCCCAACAAGAGCATCTCTTTTCACACCTATTTTTACCGTTTGTAGCTTAATGTGACCAATTTATGCAATTCAGTTTAAAGTTCTGTAGTATACTGGCAGGTTGATGTATTTTTGTTTCACTGATTGTGCTTTCGCAGTTATGACAAACACAAATTTGTTGTATTCTGATGTGTCAAGATGGTGTTAATGAACATCAGCGACCCCTTTGCAGTCTTGACCAACATCAAAAAGTCCTGAAGATCCTTTATAAAACGGTGGACTGCTCTGCTTCAAAACCCTTTAAACAAGGATGTGAGTTTCAGTTTGGTTATACAGATATTGTTTTTTTTAGTTCAATAAAATCATTTGTGTTAGAAGGGATGGTTGGAAGATTGCCTAGAAGGTTATTTTAAAACTTTTGGGACTTCAATGATGGGCTGTAAATCACTTAAAGTTCATGAGAACATTTTTTTGTCAGGCTTGGGTAACAGAGTTGCACCAAAGCAAACAAGTCCAATAAAATAACTTTATTTTTAAAAAGGCAGGAACAGTCTCAAGGCTTTAGTGAAAATACAATTTTTTTTTTCAGAACACAATCACAATGAACATGAGAGGCATCGTGGCAATCCTGCTTTAGTGCTTCTTCAGAGAATAAGCACAAAGCCTTTATCATTTAAACTGGTTCAGTGGCTTAAAGCACTGGCCGATGTGGTAGTCTCAACAAGAGAGGCTAGAAAGAGGAAAAAGCATATGTGAAGGCTCAGCTGTAAATGTTCGAAACATGGTGTGACAAGCCCTTATGCAGTAAGGGTGCAGCTAATCCCCCCAGGGCATTTTACAAATTTTTGTTTCTTATTGAAATATCCATTTAATAAGTTTGTGATGCAGCTGCTGGTGTCGAACAGCTGGAATGCACAGCAGCCACCACGCCGGGGCACACTTTTTAAATTATAATTTTATATACCATTCACCTTTTAAAAAAATTGTGATGCTGACTCTGCCCATATCGTGATACATTCACAGGGTAGCATGTAGGTCTAAAACTATAAAGATATTCTGTGTATCCATTTACAAGAGGTTCTTCATGTCTAGTTAAAAATGTTGTTTAATGTCTGTAAATGTTGTAAAAACCCGAATTTTCTAAGAATTCATTTCATCATTTACCCATTGAGAACCAAACCAAACCAAACAAAAGGGGTGCAGTACTTCAGGGTCTGTCATGGCACATGAGAGAGAATCCCTTCCAAATTCTCCAAAATATCTGAGGTATGTTCAGTGCTTTGCAGGACAATCAAAAATTCACAGTGTGGGATTGTGTAATTGTGTCACAGAATGTTTTGGATTTTTTTATTTTAGAATATAATAATCTTTTTTGCTTTCTGATTGCCGTAAACCTGAAGAAGACATCATAAAAGGAAAGCAAATTTTTGAAAATAAAGATATAAAAACCCCTCCTAGCTGTTTAGGGGTTTTTGTTTTGGATTGAAAAAAGTTGTGCTTTGTCATCCTGGTGATGTCCCAAGTGCTTTTCTGAACTTCTTTTGTGCCTTTAAGAACTAAGCATCCTTTGAGGTGACTCAGCGCTGTTCGGGGGTTGATGATTCTTGCTCTGCTCGAGTCCACCACTTAAGAACAAGTTCGGGAAAAAGCTTGAGAGTCGGGTGAGGGATGGTTTTGAAAGGACCGGCCATTTTTTTTTGTTCATTTTGATTGTTTCTAATTCATTTTAAAAAAAGAGATTGAAATATTTAAGATAAAAACATTTTCGGGAGACTGTTTTATGGGAAATTGTTTAAAATTTTTTTTTCCCCACTTTAAAGGGCAGAGTGGGGGTTTCTGAGGCCCAGGATCTGCAATGGAAATTTGGGAAGGTTCCGGTAATCCTATAAATGCTAAAAGGAGTCTGCTCTTTTGGGACCCTTAAAAAGGGGCCCTTAACATCTTGCTCTTCCAAGGCTTTTGATACCTGCAAGAAAAACTGGGGGTTGGGTTTAAATTGACCCCCGGTCCAATTGGGATCCTGAGTTGGTTTGTTGGGGGTTTGGTGGGAAAGGTTTAAACACCCCCTTCAACATTTTGAGGAAACTGTTTTTTAGCATACACTAAAAAAAAAAGTTTTAGTTGTTTTTGTTTATTGTATACTTATTTAACACATTGGTTTTAAAGAAAGGGGCTGATTTTTTAGAACACGTTTTTAAAAAGCTAACAAATGCAAGATTTTTCTTGTTTTTCCTAGGGGAGGAAAGAACTGAGTTCATGTTTAAAAGGGGACAGATGTTGAACTTTTTTTGCTATTTGAGTTCTGTCCCTTTTTATTCTAATTCAGATTTTGCAGGGGGAAATAACTTTTTTGGAAAGTTGTAAAAGGAGTTTACAGGTATGTTTTTAGGCCCAATTTTTGTTAAGATGACATTGTTGTTTTAAAAAAAACTTGTTCAAAAATCAGACCTATTTTTGTTTATTTAGGCATATTGGAAATAAACTTTATTATTTACAAAATAAACGCTTTTAAAAAAACAACTTTTAAAAACTTGTTCATGTGTTGGGAAAACAACCCAAAACCAAAACAGCATGTTGTGAGAACAATGGCTATGAAGCCCAAATGACAGAATTCACTGCTAGTCAATGTTTGTCTGCTTGTTTCAAAAAAAGTAAAAAATTTAATATTCTTATTTTAGATAACTGATTCGGGACAACCTGTAATGGATTACGTTTGTAAAAATTTTTTGGGGTGGGAGAACTTCAGTTTTCGGGAAATTTTCCCTAACCATTTGGGCACAAGTATGTGTCCAGTTCCAAGCTTTGAACCCCAATCCAGTTTTTAAAAAATTTCGGGTTTTATTTTCCCTTTACAAGCATAAAAAACGGGGCCTTTTCTGATTTTCCCTTTTTTAGCAGAGAACCAGGAAAACAGGACAACCCAAAAAATTAATTTTTACATTAAGGTGCCCAATATACCAAAAGTGTGTGTTCTTGGGTTATCCCAAAAAAATGTTTTTAATGTATTTTCCTTCATTTTGATTGAAAAATAAACCATTTCCCCGTTTAACTTATTAGAAGTATTTGAAATGTGGTTATTCTAATGGGGACAAAGTACATTTATGAAAGACGAAATAAAAAAAAAAATTTTTAAACAATAACATTTTTAAATTTTTCCCCCACATTCAATAAATTTTGTTGTATTTAATAAAATTTTGTTACGTAATGAAAATCACTGGCACATTTAATTCAAAAAATAGTTTCAAAAAAAACTTTAATATGGAAAAATGCATTTGTAAAGTGTATTTTAGTGTACCATTTTTTTTCAAACAAAAAGGTTAGCCGTTTAACCCGGTCATCACCCAAATTTACTAAAAGACAACAAATCAAATTCAACAAGGATCAGGGGCCCCATAAAAATCAGCTGTGCTTCCGAATCCCCCAGGGCAGCCTGCAGTGGGGCCGGTTTCAATGACAACAGCTCCAGTTTTATATCTTTTTCTTTGGGGGTTTGGCCCCAAACCCGTTAATCCCCACCAGAAAAAAAAATGTCACATCTTTCTTTTCAGGGTTCTATGTTCTTTGCCAGGCCCTTTTAAATGTTCCCGGGTTTTGGGAAAGTTCAAAAAAAGATTTGAATTCTTCCTTCTCACGCAGCAACGCCTTTTAAAGGGAAAATTTGAACGGCGATGAAAAATATGTGGAAAAAACTATCTGGGGAAGGGCCGTTTTTTTAAAAATATTTATTTATTTTTTAATTTTAAGGAAATAAATGAAATTTTGAATTTAATTTTTTGGGTTTTAAACCTGTATAGAAACTAATAAAATTGAATAGTTTAAAATGTGTTTGTATAAATGGTCAGCACTTAATATTTCTTTGTTTTTTATTTGCCTTATAAAATTTGTGTATTGGGAATTTGTTATTTTAATCCCCCTTGGGGTCAGAGAAAAGGGTCACCATTGTCAGTCCCCCGGGGAGCAATTACGGGTTGGGTTTTGCTAAAGGGGCCCAGCAGAGTGGGATATTTTTTGGTGAGGGATTAACTGAACCCTTTGGGATACTAGCAAACCTTTACCCCTCGGCCAAAATCCCCAAAAGCAATGTGAAAGCTAAATATTTTGGATAGATTTTTTTAATAAGTCTACTGATACTTGTAGGGAAAGTTATTTTTGGATTATTTTGTATAAATTTGGGACTGTTAATGAATTTAACAAGATTAAGATTTGGAAAAATCAGCCAATTAATGCTATAGTGGTTTTTTAATGATAGAAAAAAAAAAAATTAGCATAAGGAAATTTTTAATGAGAAGAATTTAAACTTGGGGATTGTAATATAGTGTTTTCAAAAATCCGAAAAGGCAAGATATATTTAAAAAGAACATCTTGACACAGGAAAATCATATTCATGTTTTATTGTTTTTTTGGAGGTGAATTTTATGTGTGTAAAAAAAAAAAGAAAGATGGAAAATATGTTTTCAATGTTTTAATTTTTGTTAGAATTTTTTTTTTTTTGTTTTTTTTCTTTGGGGATTAACAAAATTAGGACAAAAGTATATTTGAGGTTAGTTCATGCCAAATTTGGGGGGAAAAGTACAAAACCTTTTAAAGTTTTTAACAAGGTAAAAGGGGAAATTTTTTGGGATAGTGTTAAAGTTTTTTTTGGAAATGGCACCTAGGGCCATACAGACAAGTAGGGTCAAAAGGACAAATAATTAATATTTGGTTCTTTAAGTAATAAAAAAACAAAGGACAATTGGGTACAAAGAGAGGGAAGTTTTAAAAGAAGAGTTTGAGTAGTTGAAAATGAATGTACAGGTGCCTGGTCACACTTACAGGTAATCAACCCTAGACACTGTTAAAATATCCACCACCCACCCAGTTTTATGGGGCTGGAACCCTGAAATTTACCAATAATAGCACACAGGTTTCTTTAAATTGGGGTGGTAAAACACAATGAAAGACACAAAGTAATTTCAGGAAAAGCAAAGAACTTCTAACCCAGACAAAAATAAGTACATTAAAAGAAAAAATGAACATAAACCAGATCTAACAGTATCGAAGTTTTTTTTTTGAAAGGAAAGCACACAGTCCAATAAAAGTCTGTCAAAACAGAATTGATGATAAAACCTTGTGGTGCAAAGTCCCGTTTTTTCTCAGTTTACCCAACCTTTAAATTTTTCAACTTCCCACGGGTGTACTGTTTATTAACTCGTTTTTAAAGAAGTTTTTTTCAAAATCGTGGAATCCCCGTCAGCGCCCCTTAGTTGTTCCTTTTTTTTTTTTCCCTGGGCCTTTTTGGACCTAGGGGACACCATTTCTTGTCGCCATTTTTTTGGGCCTTTTATTCCCCCTCACTGGGCCCACAACCGGGCCCGTATAGCCCTTTCCCCGGAAAAAATTTGCGCCTTGTGCCCACATCGTGCCAGCCAAGTACCCTTTGAGAGCCCCTGTGCTCTGTCCAGTGTCTTTGGGTGTGTTCTCAGTGGACTGTCCCCTCCTTTTTTCCCTTTTCCGGCAGGGGGATAAATCTCCTTTAGTTCCCCATTATAACACAATCAGATTAAACAATGGTACATCTGCATTCCGGGGTTTAAAATTAATAAAAACAAAGAACAAAATGTATTGTTACCAACCATTAATGAGTACAATCTGTTTTGCAACCAATATTTTTCAACATGTTAATTAATATAAATACAGACATCCTCCGGAAGGGCAGTTCTTTATCACAATTTGGTATTGTTTTAACCCAACCACCAAAAAACTTAAAGTGGTGAAATACAGCAAATACAGAGACCCCGTAGACACCCTTTTTTAACTTCTCACCCCACTGCCAAAAATTTGGGCCTATTGCCTGTTCATTCGTTTTTAAATGAAATTTTTTTTTTTCCTAAGAGACAAAGGGAATGACCCGTGAAAAAAATGTCCCCTGACACAGCCCAGATAAAACCAAACAGCCCCGGTGGCAGACAAGTTTTAAAAACAATAAGAAATTGGGGATGACCCCCCAAAATTTAAAGAAATCCCAAAGGTGGGGAAAAAATTTTTTAAAAATTTTACAAGTATACAAATGTAAAATGAATTATTAAAACATAAGGGAAAAATGAAGGTAACTAAAGGGGTTTAAATAAATGCGGGTTGAAATTGTGTACCGAGGTCTGCCTATCTTAGAGAAACCACCAGCTGATTTTAAAATTAGAAGGGGGTAAGTGAGTAATAACCCCCCTTTAGGGAGAAAAACAAGGGAATCCCAAAGACCCCTCCAATGGGCACAAGATCAATAGAAGCTGCAAAACACCCTATTAAAAAAGTAATTCAAATTAAGGGGGGGATTGTAAAAAGGTTGTGTAAAAAAAAACACTGGTGGCACTAGTTGTTTGGGATGAAATAAAAAGCTATGTTTATTCAGAGTCAGATGCGTGATGTAGATGAGGTAATAGGAATAGAAAAAAAAAGAATTTTTTTTAATTGATTGTTTCCATGGAGGGAGACATTTTTCCATGACTGTGTAAATAAAGAAATGTTCAAAATTTTTATTGGGTTCTGTGGTGTTTTTTTAAAAACAGAGGAAAATTTTTTCCACAAGTTGACCGGAAGATCCAGATCACAGACTTCAAGTAGTCATTGCATTTAAGGGATATGTAAAAAAAGTCCTAAAGTTATGGTTTAAGCCCCCCATTCGGCATAAACATTAGGCCCCTGAAATGGGTGGACTGGGTAGAAAAATTTGTCATTTTAACATGTTGTATGAAATGTAAGCAAATCTATTAAACAAAAGCGTAAGTAAATTTAAAATAAATCAGACTTTTTTTTGATTTGAAATTTTAAACTTGTCTTTTATAATCATTATGAAGGACATGATATACTGTAATAAAATATCCTTTGGAACGGGTTTCATCATACACCCACTACTGAATAGCCCCTATGTTTATTGGCCCATCTAAAAGGGATGATAAAAATTGAATGGTCATTCATAAAAACATGCGTCGTCCGATGTCCATTTCCCGATGTAAAACCTTTTTGGGTTCTCCATTTGCTTTTCAGTTCTAACAGAAAAAGTTGGAGAAGACTAATGGCAGGGACTTTGAAGGTTGGCCCCTTCAAAGGGAAAATACAGAGGGTGAGAACCTGCATCGGGGGAGAAGAGGAGAAGAGATTTCGAGTGGGCTAAAAAAAAGAAAAATTTGAAAAAATCTTTAATGGATCTGTGTGTAACACTTTTTCCTTCCCCGGGTGATACCATAATTCACAAACTTTTTAAAAGATGTTTAAGTTTTATCGAAGTCAACCAAAACGATCTTGGGCCCCCTTTTTTGGGTACTAGCAGATTTAATATGAAAAGAACAATATAAAAATAAGACCAGTGAAACAGACAGGCAAAGAACAAATTGAATAAAATTTGAAAATGCAAAAAGAAAATGACAATTGGGTTCGGACCCCCCCCCAACAATACAGTATAAAAAACACACACAAAAATTTTAGACAACAAATGAAAATTTGACCACTTCGCGGAATTTGGGGTCTTTTACCCCAGTTCCAGACACACCCCAGAGAAAAAAGGAAAATTTTCCCCCCAAAAAAA
Organism: Polypterus senegalus; assembly: GCF_016835505.1. Lineage (NCBI taxonomy): Eukaryota > Metazoa > Chordata > Cladistia > Polypteriformes > Polypteridae > Polypterus > Polypterus senegalus. The sequence continues at coordinate 58,628 of NW_024376963.1, read as the reverse complement.
TCCTCAAAACTGTCCGTTCATTTTTGGAACCAAGGGAAAAGGGCCTGTTGGGTTTTGGGGGGGTACCCCAAATCAAAAGAGGATTCAATATATGGGGACAATTTTCTCTTTCAAGAAGTCCATGCCTGTTTCATCCCCCCAAGATGTGCACAGTCAAAGGATTGAAAAGGTATCACCCCATTTATTTATTTACTAGAGAATACCCGCTTAAACGGAGGAGTGTTAAAGAAGTTATGAAAAAAAAAGGGCATTTTAAAAAAAATGTAACATGGCAAGTAATTGGTCCGTTATGAGTGTTGGTTTAAAAATATATATATATATATATATATATATATATATATATATATATATATATATATATATAATATATATATTTAAAAACATATATATATAAAACACACACACATACACACACATATAAACATATACATATACATACAGTATATACATATAAACATATCAAATATACAATATCTAAAATACACATTTTCTACATATATACAGATGGCCCCGTAAAATAGCAGCGGGTGGAAAAAGGGGTTGCAAAAGGCATTACGGCCCTATACGTTGGGTTGACCCCCCCTCCCTCTACTTTGATGAAGATTTCACAGTAAACACGCCCATTCATCCCCTATTTATTCATTTACCTGGTTCCACCACTGATGGTTTTTGTTCTCAAGAACACGAAACCCAACCCCAAACAATTTAGCTTTTTTTGAGTTGAAACCAGTGTTTTAAATTATTTTTTATTATTATAATTATAACATTATATTATATTATATTATTATATGGGAAAGCCCCCTGTCTCCCTATCATATATGCCTTTCTTTCCTACCACCTATCTAAAATTCTACCCCCTTAGCTATTTTTTATATTTTAAAGTTTCCCTGTTTATTTATATTTTCTGGGTGCCTTTCTGCTTTTCCCCCCGCGGGATTGCATATAGCGTTTAAACTTCCCCTTACTTTTCTGTCCCCGCATGTCCTGGAGAAAAAGGAAACAGAAATTTACGAACATGGCAACTGGCAAGATCGGGGAAAAAAAAAACGGTCACGGGTTCAAACCCCGGGATGAAAAAAAAGCGGCAATATATGAAAAACATCATAAAGATTTAAATATTTTTTTGGGCGAAAGCGCCAGATGGGGTTTTAAATATGCCCAATTGCCCCTGCCAAAAATAATAATGTACTTGCGTTAAAGTGCTAAAAAATTTTGAAAGGGTTTCCTTTTTCTGTAACACCCGGGGAAAAAACCCGACGGCCAATATTGCATGTCCCAACTATTTTAGAATAAAACTTTACATTTGATTTCAGCCCCGGTCTGAAGAGCCAGTGAAAAGCATGATAATTGAAAAGGTTAGTTTTTTAAAAAATTCTTTTCCCATTCCCCATTTAAAGTTCCCGACCCCCCAATCGGGGAAAGCTTTTTTACAAAAAGGACCCCAAATCAAATGGGGGTTTTATTTGGGGGCCCCGTTTATAGTTTCAATGTGATTTTTTTTAGGCGTTTATAGTTCAATGTGATTTATTTGGACCCCACCCTTTTTTAATGTTTTTTAAACGGGAAAAAAATTAAATGTCGGGTGCCATTCAGTGAAATGGAAACCCTACAGAGATGTGTCCCTAAAAAGTACATGTCGGGGTTTGGAAAGGGGGTGTGTGGAAATTGTTAATATTTGAATGTGATGATTTTATATTACCCTTCGGATGGAAAATCAGAAATTCTTAGCATTGCACCAAAGCTTTTATCAACCGCCCCCAACTTGTTTTATTTTTCTTCAGTTATAGCCTGTAAAAGCACGTTTTTTTCCTTTGTACCCCAAACAATTTTCCCTTGTTTTGGCGACATGGGCATGCTAAAAAAAATGGGACTTTGTAATCCCAAAATTTAAAATTTTGGGGCATTTCCCAGTTTTTTAAGTTAATGAGAAGGGTCAAAAGTTTTCGAGAGCTAAGAGTCCTTTTATGTGAAAACAGCATTTCGTTTAAAACCGAACACTTGAAGAATAAAAAGGGAATAAAAAAAAACTAACCTTTAAAAAATATAAATTAAATGACACAAAACCAAATGCATTTTTTTATTCTAAAAAAAATAAACAAAAAAGAGCAGTTTATTTCCCAAAACCAAAAGTGGTTGAAAACCCAACCCCAAATCTTTTTTTGGATGAGATGATTCAATTAGCCACGGGCAGTCACAATAAACAAGTGTCAATGTAAAATTTTTGGGGGTTTTCTGCAGTTATATTTTTTAATAAAAGCATATTTTTCCCGTTATATTTGTTCCCTTTTTTTAAAAAATGTTTTTATATTTGGGCTTGGTTTTAAATATAGTTTATGCTTACATTTTGTCATTTTTACTACAATATGAAAAATTTGTTTTAACAATGTGTTTTCACGGGTTTCTGTAGAAAGGAACACCGTTTAAAGGGTATTCCAAATAAAAGATCTATTATTTCCCTCCCAAAACTCCACTTCCCTCCCAAAATAATCAATCAAGGCATGAGCTGGGAGAAGTTTGTTTTTCTAAGTCGTTTAGGGGGGTGGAATAGCCCGGCCCCTTTTTTTTTATCCCGCACATTTTATTAACAAAAGACACTGGGGAGAGGTGAAGGGGTTTTTAAGAACTTTACTAGTTTTGGAAGAATACATTTTATTTTAAAAATTAAATTTTTAGGAAATTTTTGGGGGTTGTTTGGGTATTTAAAAAAAAAAATTCCAACTACTTACAGTAAATGGGCAAAAATGGGAGGCGCCTTTGTTTTAAAATTTGTCAAAGAGTTGGGCTAACAATAATAATTTTTAAAATTATTACTGGTCACAAAAAAACAAAAGAAAAAATAGTTGGTTTTTTGTATCTTTTGCTGTTTTGTGTTTGTGATTATGTGACCCATAATAATTTTTTCAGTATAAATAATTTTTTGGGGTTTTTAAAAACTCCATCAAAAGCAAACACAAACTTAGAAGGTGAGAAACCCTGGGGAAACCCGACTATGACACGGGGTTTGTTTGTGTGTTTTTTGCGGGGGGGATTTTTGACCTGTCTCCAAATGTGTTTGGAAAGCCAAGGGGAAATGGGGGGCCCCACACACACACCCCCCCCTTTAAACCACAAATGCTTTAACTGTTATGGGATTAAACCTATGAACACAGCTGTTCAGCGTTCCCAAACCCGGATTCTATTTTTGTCCTTAATTAAAAGGAAACAATACGTTAATAATTAACACAAAGATAACATTTTTTTTTTTTTGCTGAATAAGGAATGCTTTTTATTTAAAATAAAAAAAACCCGGGAAGTTTTTATACATTAAAATTTTCTCCCTTTTTAACCAAAAAGGCCCCAACAAACAGGGAAGGGGACAGTACAGACAAAGGGGGTGTTTGGGGGGGGGGATTGGGGTGAATTAGGACCTTTTTCCCAAAACAAAAAAACGGGGTTAAATTTTGTACCCCTTACTTTCTCTTGGGGTGTGTGTTTTTTAGGGTTTAGGGGGGCATTCTTTAAAATTTAGTCTGTCTAAACCTTTTTAAACGCCAAGTTGGAAAAAACATGTTTTAGAAAAAAAACCCCAAAAATTAAAATCTTGGTTTTAAAGGGGCCCCGGGGTATTTGGGCTTTAATGACCCAAAATTTTTCTGGGTTTTTTAGAACTTGCACTAATGTCATTTGAACCAGCGTTTCAACACACATTACATACATCAAGCCACATACACAACAGTAAATATACATAATAACACGAAACATAAATACATTTATACAATCCCCATATATATAAATAATATATATATACATATCATAATATATATATATATATATATATTATATATATATATAAAAATAAATAATATATATATATATATCTGCATATATATAACATACATACATACATACATACATACTGAAGGATGGCGCTCTTTACCCCGGCCAATCCCCTAACCGCCAGGTGGAGCCCTCCTTGCAGCATGGAGGTCCCCGAGACCAGCAGGCATTATGGACAATGGTTTTTGCACAGCCCACATGCTGGGGCCAGGGGGAGCTGCAGGGAGGTCGGTACTTTTGTCCCCTATACCGGACGTTAAAGGTCATGGGGAAAGGAACAGGGCTTCCAGGTTGAAGAAGAGTTTTCCTGACGGAGTGACCCTTTCTCAGGAGTATAAAAGGACTGTGGGAGCTCCAGATGGCGAAGCTGAGCTGGGTGGAAGGGTGGCAGCGTCGGGAGCTGGAGGATTGTTTATTGTAGTATTTGTGTGAGTTTAATGAGATGGGGAGGAGAGTTTTTTATACACTGTAAAAAAAAAGTCAACTTGGGGGACTTTTACCTGGTGTCTGGGGTAAAGGGGTTAAAGGGGGCCCGGCCCCCCTATGTTCATTAATACATACATAATATATATATATACTTGTATATCTAAAAACACTCACCTAAAGGATTATTGGAACCCTGTTAAATTTCTCATTTGCAATTATTTAAAAAAATCATAGTTGCTTCAATGCATTTGGGGTTTCCCAAAAAACCCTTTTTCAGAATGGGAAAAAAAGGGGATTTAAGCAATTTTGGCGGGATGGTTGTTTGCCAGCGCGGTCTGAGCACAATCTGCTCAGTTACGGGTTTTCACGTAAACCTTTCTAGGGTTTACAAAGAATGGGGGAAAAGGGAAAAAACATCCAGTAGGCGCAGTCCTGTGGGAAAATTTGTTGTCAGGGGTCAGAGGAGAATGAATGGGGATGTTTCAAGCTGTAAAAAGGCAACTTTGACAAAATTACCATTTTCGAAACCCCGGGAAATGCAAAAAAGCATTTGGAAGTCAACAAAAAACCCCGGGGATGGGCTACAACGGCAAAAACCCCACCGCCCCTCATCCCCCACTACAAATAGGAAAAAAGGGTACAATTTCCAGTTTTCCCCAAATTGGAAGGAAGACGGGAAAAAATTTGCCTGGTCTAGAGTCTTGATTTCTTTTAGACATAAAAGGTAGAGTCAGAATTTGGCGTAAACAGAATGAAACATGGATCCATATGCCTTGTTACCACTTGAGGCTGGTTTTAATGGTTGGGGCACACTTTAGGCCCTTAAATTGGGCTTTGTTTAAATGTCCAGGCTACCTCAGCATTGTTTCTGACCATGTCCATCCTATGACCACCATGTACCCACCTTTGATGGCTACTTCCAGCGGAATGCACCATGTCACAAGCTCGATCATTTTCAAGGTTTCTAAACAAGAGTTCACTGAAAAGGCCACGTCCAGATCTCAACCAATAGAGCATCTTTGGGATGTGTGGAACAGGAGCTCGTCCCTGGATGGCATCCCAATCTCCATCAACGAAGATCTTCAATCAACTGCGCAATGCCACGTAAATTATGGCAGTTCTGAAGCAAGGGGTCAAACACCGATAGTAGGGTGTTCTAATAATCCTTTAGGTCAGTGTATACAGTGGATCGGGAAAGAATTCAGCCCCCCTTCAATTTTCACTTTGTTATATTGCAGCCATTTGCTAAAACCCATTTAAATTTTTTTTTTTCCTTAAAGTCACAGAACCCCATATTAAAGACAAAAATAATTTTTGAAATTAGTTTTTTAAAAAAGAAAAACTGAAATATCATGTTAAGTATTTGACCTTGCTTTGACTCTCATATATTTAACTCTATTTAAGAAATGCTTTTATCTTTCTGTTCATCCTTGAGATCACCTTCTTTATCCAGCTGTGTTTGATTATACTGATTGGATTTGGTTAGGAAAGCCACACACCTGTCATTTAAAACCTTCACAATGCATTAGAGCAAATGAGAATCATGAGGTCAAAAGGGAAATGCCTAGCTCAGAGCAGAATGTGGCAAGGCACAGATCTGCCCAAGGTTAAAAACCGCTGCACTTAAGGTTCCAAAGAGCACAGTGGCCTCCAAACCCTTAATGGAAGATGTTTGGGACGACCAGACCTTCCTAGAGCTGGCCGTCCGCAAGCACTGGTGAGAAGAGCCTTGGTGAAAGAGGTAAGGAACCAAAAATTACTTTGGCTGAGCTCCAGAGATGCAGTCAGGAGATGGGAGAAGTTGAGAAAATCAACCATCACTGCAGCCCTCCACAGTCAGGGCTTTATGGCAGAGTGGCCTGTGAAGCCTCTCCCAGTGCAAGACACATGACAGCCCGTAGTTTGCAAAATGTTCTGTAAGATCTCGGCGGTGGAAAGGAACTTTTTGGGCCCTTTAAATTTTAAAGGGGATGTGTGGAGACAACCAGGCACTGCTCATCACTTGTCAATACAGTCCCCACAGTGAAGCATGGCGGTGGCAGCATCGTGGGGGTGTTTTCAGCTTGAAGGGACACGACTGGTTGCAATCGAGGGAAGATGAATCAGGGCCCAAATACAGGATACCTGGACAAAAACCTTCTCCAGAGTGCTAAAGGGCCTTAGACTGGGCCAAAAGGGTTTACCTTCTAACGAAATGACCCTAAGCACACAGCTAAAATACGAAGGAGTGGCTTCACAACAACTCTGTGACTGTCCTTTAATGGCCCAGCCAGAGCCCTGACTTAAAACCCCTGGAGCATCTCTGATGACCAAAATGTCTGCCACCAACGTTTACCATCCAACCTGGGCAGAACTGGAGGATCTGCAAGGAGAATGGCAGAGGGTCCCCAAATCCCGGTGTGAAAAAATTGTGGTGTCTTTCCCAAGAAGACCTATGGCTGTATTAGCTCAAAAGGGGCTTCACTAAATATGAAAGGGTCTGAATACTTAGGACCAGGTGATAAATTTTAGTTTTCTTTTTTAATAAACTTCAACAAGTTCAAAATTCTTTTTGTCTGTCAAATGGGGTGCTGTGTCACATTAAGGGAAAAATTAATTTGAATGATTTAGCAAATGGCTGCAATACAACAAAGAGTGAAAAATTGAAGGGTCTGAATACTTTTGACCCACTGTATATACTGTATATATTAAAAACCCCGCTTGCAGCGATGAAGAACTGTTTAAATTTTTAATAGAAAAAGAAAACATTTTAAACTGAGGGAAAATATACCAATAACTTCTGTTAAGGACTCCTTGTATACCACGTGTCAGTTCAGTACTCTGGTTGTATTGACCAAGCTGTGCACTGAGATTACTTTTGAGATCAACAATAGTTTTTTTCCAGTGGAAAGCAAACTTGCCTCAAATCAATGGCAACCTTTGTAAGGGGCTGTCCCCGAGGGCTTATTAATTGTCATCCTGAAGCAGAGCCTTACTGGAGGCATTTGAATTGAAAGGAATCGAGGGTATAACGGGGATGTCAGGAATCATTCAGAGTGTGGCTCTGCTGTTTTTGTGAGCTGCCTTAAAAGCTTCTCCAGCTGCTTCATAACGAACATTATAAGGCTGTCGTTTCTCCTTGCTTCGGTTCTGTACTGTTTATTGTTCGTTTATTACAATTGTTATATTTATTTGTAGCTATTCAGCTACTTAGTTCAGGTACCCATTTCCTTTATTTAATCCACGGCTTTGCGTTATTTTTTGTTCTTTATTACGATTATAGATATTTATGATTCCTTTGTGACTGCCTGCTCATATAAATCCGCTGGTTTTTTTGAAGTAGCCTTTACACTTCTGGCATGTTTATGACAACAACATATAAGGCCATCCTTTTCCTCGCTGCCAAGGAAGCTGCCTTTTTTTAATCCACGGTTTTCAGCTGTTTTATTGTTCGTTTATTACAATTTTAGTTCTCTTTATATAGCATGTTGTCAGTTCAGCACTCTGGTTGTAATATAACAAAGCTGCGAGCTCACTCTTGAGAATGCAGCGATATAGTTGTCCAGGAGAAAACAGTCTTGCCTGAAATCAAAGGCAACCTTTGTAGGGTCTGTCCACGAGACCATACTTGTCATCGTGCAGCAGAGCCTTACGAAATTGGAGCATCTGAATTGAAATGGGAGATCAGAGGGTTACTGGGATCGAGGAATGTGAGTGTGGAAAAACATGTTTTTAACTTGTGGACTTTTCTGTGAGTATTGGTGGCAGCGGGGCGAAGTTGCCTCCGCAAGACCACGTTAGCTGGGGAGCTCAGCTCGGCATATTCTTTTCTACCTTGTCAATTGTGTAATGCGTTTTGAACAGGTTTGATGCATGGAAGTGATCACTTGTCTGCGTTCAGTCAGTTCCTGAGCTGCTCTCGGGTTATATTGCGTTTACGGCTTCATTTAATGTTAGCTAGACCTGGCATTAAAAGTTTCGCTAAAAGCAATTTTAACTCCGTTACAAAGTGATCCAAAGTTCGTTTATACCTCGTGTCTTCATTAAACTTGTATCCGCCGAATAAAGTATTGCCTTTTTTCTTCAGCCTTTGGGAGCTCTTCCTTTTTTTCTACGCAGCAGTCAGTTCACGGTGTGATGATGCCACGCAGCTGCCCCCTTTGCCATCGAGCTAAAGTCATTACAGAAATTGGAGAAAAGGTTCCAGTTATGACATTACTGCAGAATTTCGAAATGAAACCTGCCCAACTTTATAAGTAGTGTGAATGAGCCTGCTTTCAGCCTTTTACCTACACGGGGAAATTGGAGAATTGGTGATGAGCCAGGGGGAGTGAGTGAGGAGGGGCTTTGCCTTTTATTATAGATATAGATTAATGACAGGGTATTTCAGTGTAGTTGGACATAAGATATCATTGACATTTACTTTCATAAGGACCTGTGGGCGTCACAGACTATAATAAGAGACTGAGAGTATGGGGGGAAAAGGGAAAGAACTGGGCAGAAAGCAAGGTTTGGCTTTTCAGAGTTGAGTGCCCTTTTTGGGTTTTTTCACCATCCTACACAGAGTGAAGAAGGCTAAATGAGAAACTGAGATATATAGTGCCTCGATGTGGAGTATAAATCAAGAAGAGAAATTTCCATTCCGAAGAGCACACTTGTGAGTCCACATCAGGGAAAACTGTGGGGCAGTAGTCTCCATATTAGAGAAATGCCAGCACAAGATAAAGTTGAGGAGAAGAGAGCGAGCCTGGATTGAGGTTTGAAGGATTTCAATCTTATGTGTTTTAGGATAGAGACATCAGTATTTGGGTTTTAAAAATAAAAAGGGAAAGGGTTTTTGGTGGGGGGGACATTTTAAAAAAAAAGGAAATGAGCATAAATTCCATCCTTTATTTCCCAAAAGACAATTTATTTCTCAAAAAGGTTTTTTGGAAAATAATAAAAAAAATGTCCCAGGGGAAAGCAATTAAAGAGACTTTTGTACTTTTTGACAATAAAAGAATATAAAAAGAATTTGTTTTTGGGTTGAACAGTTTTCTTTATTAGAAAAAACTTAGATTTTGGGGTTTCTTAAAATGCCATGTCCACACCGTCTGCTCAAATTCCTTGCAAAGCATTGCTCTCCCCTTTGGCCCGGGTTTTGAAGCTCCGCCCCAAAATCTCCCCGATTTCATAATGTCTGTTCTTTGTTGATCTTTTTACCCCCTAATCTTCTCTTTTTCTTTCTTCTAGGTCACAGAGTTTCAGAAACAAGTTGTTTAAACGTCTATCAAAATAAAAAGTCCCAGAAGATCCCATTTGTTTTCCTCTCTCCCGAAAACTGATTGAATAAAAGGGAAAACATTGAATTGATTTACAAATAAAATTACCAGTCAAGGGGACATTTGTTGGTATTTGATGTTGTAAAGGGCGTTTTGGTTGGTGGGATCCCGACCCAAAATGGGGATACCCCCGGGAAAAGGGGCTAGAATGGGGAAAGGGGAGGAGAGGCTGTTTCCCGGGCAGTATGTTTTAGTATTCTGGGGGGCAGTGTCCCTCTGGCCATGCTCAATTTTGGGGGCCTGCAAGGGGGAATGGGGTAAGTCAACAATTAGCCCTTTTAAAGGGTCAATGGGGATCAAATATCCTAAAGGATTTTTAAACCCCGAAGGGGATCGAGGTGCTTTCATGTGCTGGAACTCCCTTGGGGCTGTTTTTAAAACAGCCTTTTCCACTGGGTGTGATGCATTTGGGGGAAGAAGAACAAAACAAGAAGAATAAGAAGAAGATTTAAAAACCTGCTAGTGAAGGTACTTGAGGTTTTTGGACAAAAGACTTGGGGGAGTTGTGTTTGCTTTGGGCTGTAAACCCGCATGTGGTCTAAACCTCAACCTTCCTTGGAGATATTAAAAAATGATTGTGTTGTGGTTGGTGAGGGGAAAATTCTGAATTCATTTAATTTCATGAACTCTTTGATTATTTGTTGTCCCTCATCTTTTTCCCAAAGTTGTGAGTCTACATTTCCCAGATTGATTTTCATTTGTTAAAATCTCATTAATACTGAATTACTCTGCCATTACTCTATTGATTAAACTGTATTTGCATGTACCCAGGATGAGGGGCTTGAGTGTGCACCTCCAAAGTCACAAAGGGCAAGACACTGACGGGGGTTTCCCTAATCTGATGTAAGTGTAAGGTAGAGGTGCACACTTTCCAGGGTCATCAGTCCCAAAGCTGGAGATGTCCATCTGTTTCGGGACCTTTCACAGTTGGATGGTGAGTCTTGAAGGCAGGAATGATACATCCTAATATTGACCTCCAATCCAGTCACCAAAAAGAGGGAAGTACTGATACTTGGGGACTGAATGATTAGGGGCTTGAGCTGAACTTTGCTTCAGAGACTCAGATGGTGTGTTATGTTTCTGGCCAACTGTCATTGTACAAATACATAAATTATGTCAGCATGTAGACCTTATTGGAGAACTTAAAAGTTAAGGATAAAGCTGAGGAGCAAGCATAAAGTGACCACCTCAAAAGTTGTACCTGTGGCCTGTGCTGGTCCAGGTAAGACTTGTGGAGATCAGAAAGCTTCACATATATGTAAAATCTTAGGTAGGATAAAGTGGTCTATGGTTACATTTGAACCAGAGGGTACGAATGAAGATTAGCCTGTATAACAGGTGCATTTGGAAACAATTAGTAAGGAAAGATTGGCGGCATAAAGTCAAAAGGAGTGTTAGTGAGTGGTCAGCATGGTTTTAAATGGGTTCACTAATTTAGGTCACACTATCTAAATCTGTAATGAAATAACAAGAAACACTATTGACTGTGAAATGCTATGGAGGATAAAATGAAACATTTTCTCTCCTTCTTCCTTATTATGCCTCTACTCATCATTCCAGTGAGCTCTGGTGGCTCTTTTAGTTTAATTTATTTCTTTAATCTGATGTATCATCTAGGGGCACAGTGGGCAGCGTGGTAGTGCTGTGCCTCTTCATTCCCAGGTCCTCCCTCATGGGTTGCATGTTCTCCCGTATCTTTGTGGGTTTCCTCCGGTACTCGGTTTCCTCCCACTGTCCAAAGACATGTGGTTAGGTGCATTGGTGATTATAAATTGTGCCTAGTGTGTGCTTGGTGTGTGTGTGAGACCGGCCCGGTGGCAGCACACCCTGCCCAGGGTTTGTTTCCTGCCTCGCGCCATGTGTTGGCTGGAATTGGCCCAGCAGACCCCTGACCCTGTAGTTAGGATACAGCGGGTTGGATAATGGATGGATGGATGATGTATCATCTAGGGGCAGCATGGTGGTGCATTGGTGAGACTGCTTGTCTCGCGTTAGGAGACCGGGTTAGATTCCAGGTCCCCCTGCATGAGTTGCATGTTCTCCCCATGTCTGCATGTGTTTCCTCAGGTACTCCGGTTTTCTCCACAGTCCAAAGACATGGTACATTGGCAATCCTAAATTTGCTTTCACTTTTAATTTCTTTTCTTCTTCGAGTCTGACATTTTAACACACATTTGCTTTACATTTCACGCACAACTTTACATTTTGCATCACAATTTTCTTCATATTGACACTGTAGGTGACACACAGATTTGACTCAACAAATATGAATAGTACAACAAGATTAAAAGAAAAGCTTAATTTACCAGTAAGATTGAAGATGGAGTTTGAGCTTGAAGAGTGCAACAAATGAAATAAAGAGTTTGAAGAGGCACACCGTCAAGTCAGTTTTAGAGATCAGGGAATTCAGAAGTTGCACACTCAAATAAAAAACTGGACTCTGTATGCTGAAGAAATGCCTAATAACACATGGGAGGACATGGACATATAATTCCATAGTGGCGGACCTAAAACATCACTTGTTAACCTAAGTCATACTTGGAAGAACACAGTGCCGTTTGTCCATGACTCAGATATGATAACTGAGGCCACTAACAGGCAAGTGAATCAGATGAATTCAATAAGAAGGACAATTTAAAGAAATACTCTCTAAAAGCGATATTTTTGTTTTATGTCCTACCTGTGTTGTGTATTGATACTGAAAGAAAAATTAATCTCATGTTTTCATGGACAATGAATATAAAAATCTATTTATGGTAAAGCCAACAGCAAACATATAAAAACTCACAAAGTGAAAAATAAAAGTTTAGTACCACGATCCATGTCAGGTATCCAGTCGCTCACTCATAATATACAATGCATTTTTGCTACAATATTGTTAAATAGAACTTCTAAAAATTATAAGTGAAAATGCACATATAATATTCAGCTTTTAAACTGAAGTCATACCTCTTGACCAATGAATGCTGGGAGAGGCAGACCTGCCTATCATGGTTGAGCAAGACAAGGCCATCTTGTTGAAGTAAAATTAGTCAAATCACATAGACTTTAAGAGAAGTTGTCCAGCCTGAGCCTCTGCTGTTTTTTAGGGTGCCTCGATACTTTTGAGTGATTACTGCATTTTAAATCTTCTCAATGTGGAAGCTGGCCCGGACACAGACAGACAGACATCATTAGTTCACCCAACACACTGTTTTATTTACAATTATATTTACAATTTATGGTGCACGTCCCAGTGCCTCCTGCACGTTCCCCAAAGTCCAGGCACAGTCAATTGCCTTTCTGGCCGCCTCAGTCCCTCTCCAGCTCGTCTCTCTTCCACGCTTCTGACACTGAAGGAGGCGCCTAAATAGGAACCGGATGGGCTCCAGCTGCTTCCCAGCATTCCTCCGCGAACCGCCCAGTGTGGCGGAAGTGCGGCTTCTGCCAGGCCCTCGGGTGTCCCTGTCTCTTCCAGCACTTCCTGGTGGCGGAAGTGCTGAGTCCCTATGTTCAGGCACGGGCACACCTGCCGTGGCCCCAGGCCCTGGGTTGGGCCACCCTCACCGTGGTCCCCAATGTAACCAGGCGGTCCTCCTCCGGTCCCTGGCGTCCCATGCGGATGCCACATCAGATAACACACAAACTGACCAGGTTTAGTTTGGCCTGCAAGGAATTCACGGATGGAAGACTCTTATTCAATGGACTTTATGAAATTCACCCAAAAAAAACCCCGAAAAAATTTTAAAAATAAAAAGAAAAAAAAAAAAAAAAAAAAAAAAAAAAAAAAAAAAAAAAAAAAAAAAAAAAAAAAAAAAAAAAAAAAAAAAAAAAAAAAAAAAAAAAAAAAAAAAAAAAAAAAAATTTTTTTTTTTTTTTTTTTTTTTTTTTTTTTTTTTTTTTTTTTTTTTTTTTTTTTTTTTTTTTTTTTTTTTTTTTTTTTTTTTTTTTTTTTTGCCCCCCAAGGCCTCCCCCTTTTTAAAGTCCCCCCAAGACCTTTCTCCCCCGTTCCCACCCTCTTTTTCCTTTCCAACTGGGGCTCTTTAAATAAACCCGGACTAGGTCCCAGTTTTAAACCCCGTGGGCAAGTCCCTTTTCCCCCGGGGGGCCCCCCCCTTTTTGGGGGGGCCCCTTTTGGGGACCCGGGAAAAAACCCCCCCCTTTTGTTTAAAAATTTTGGGCCCCAAAACGGGGGTACCCCCGGCCCCCCCCGGGAAAAAAAAACCGCCATTTATTTCCTAAAACCCAAAGGAAAAAAGGACTTTAAAAAATTCCCCAAAAATTTTTTAAAAACCCCGGGGAAGTAGTGGTTAAAAAAAAAAGAAAAAAAAATTTTTTAAAAATAACATATACCTAATTAAGTAATTTTTTATGTTGTATGAGTGTTGTTTTCAATATTTATTATATTATTTTTTCAAAATAAATTTAATATTATTAATTACATTCCTTTTTCAATTTTACAATACTTTTTATCATCTTTCACCATCAAAAAACACTGCTTTTTCTATTAACCGCACACCTTTACAGGTCTGTCTTTTAACGGAGATTGACTTTCCCTTTCCGTGCAATAAAATTTTAATATAGTGCCTTTATGAATATGATTTTAGTGGCGCATTTTTTTGCCCATTTTTTGGTTTTTGTTCGGTTTGGAATTGGTTTCGTGATTCCCTCCATCCGTGAGCCCCTCCGGGGTCTGATCGAGTTCCAGGGCTTCCTTGGTCCAAATGCCAGGTTTTATTTGGACAAGGCCAAATTTCTTCAAAGTCACCAGGGCAACACACCTAATCCTTTCCTCTGTAGGCAAGCCACCGCTGATATTTTGGGTTTGTTATTGGTTACCACGCCTTATTAAAGGGCACAATAAAACAGTTAAAGCTTCAGAATTAATTTTAAAAAAGGGGGTTTTCTGTGTTTTTTTAAAAAAGAGAAATAGAATATTTTTTTAAAGTCCCGTTTTTATTGTTTCACTGCCCCTTTTCAAATTTAGCATTTTTTCACGCCTTTTTTCTATTGTTAATTTGGGTGTTATTGTATTTTTGGGTTAAATTAAACCTAATTAATTTAACAATTTTAAATATTTTCTTAATTCAATTAATAATATAAACCAATATCTAAAAATATATTTTACCATACATTAATACATTTTACTCTACACAATATTAAGTTTAAAATTTTCTTTTTTTAAAGGGGCTCATTTCAGGCAATAAAAATAAAATATATTTTTTCTCATTTAATGGCGCTCATTTTTTGGGCCAAATTATTTTTTTGGTACTTTTGGGAGTTTGGGAGCCATGCCATCTGAGCTGCTGTTTGATATACCTCTAACCGTAGCTTCACACATAAGTACAAACATGCAATAAATTTGGGGGGAAAACTTTTTGCTTCAAAGCACCAAGCCGTTCTCAAAATTAAGTTGGGAGTGGGAGCAAAAGGGATATAGGGTTTGTTATTGTGTTACCAGGCTTTATGTTTAATAAAATAAAAATTTAAAATATCACTTAATTATTACCCCATGGATTGTGATTCCTTGAAAAGGATTAAATAATGACGAAGTATTTTTTTTTAAAAATTTATGGGAAACCGAATTGAGGCAAAGCATATAAGATCTTTCCTCTCAAATTTTTGTAACCTCTATAAATCCGGATGGCTTTCCAAAACATCTAGAGGTAAAAATTCAATTTATTTAAGGTTTAAAAACATATATTATCCCCAAAAGGAAAGAGGAAAAAGGTGAAAAAAAAAATTTTTAAAAACTAAGACTGCAATAGTAAGAAAATTTAAAATCTTTCACTCAAATTTATTTCTTATTTTTTCAACCCTGTATTTGTTTTGGGTTCCACCCTTTGTTTTGTCAAACCTTTACATCCTTAATCACCAAAACCTCTTTCTCTACTGATCAACTGTCCCCTTTTTTACTGTCTTCCAACAAGATTTTCCAGGAAATTAGTCAATATTTGATTAATTGGTAAGCGCCTTTTTGCCCCTTTCAATTGTGAAATTGGTTTTGTTCACCCTTTTGGAACTTTTTTTTTATCTGTGCACTGCCCCGTGAGCCCCCGGGTTACATGCATCAGGTTCCCCAGCTTTTTCCCCGGCTATGTCCATTGTATTTAATGTTACCTTAGTCCGGGTTTTTCTCCCTTTTTGAGTTTGGCCCCCCGCTGACCATCTCATCTTCCTCTGCATAAGCACAGTCCTTCCCCCGGTGAATATTTTGTTTATTCGGGGCCCTTATATGGGCAGGCACTAAATTAAAAACGCCACGTTATGTTATGAACTTAATTTAAAGTGTAGGTTTACATGGGTTTTTGTTTCGGAGCGAACCAGAATTTTGTTTTCCTCCTTCAATTATATAATGCATGTTTTTTTGCGCTTTTTGGGGCTTCCCGATTTTCTATGAAACGTATTCGGGGAGGTGATGATGTCACCAAAATCCCCCAAGGCTGAAGCTCATCTCCATTACAGTAAATGGAAAAACTGCTTCAAGTTAGACCACAGAATTTCGATATAAAACCTGCCCAACTTTTTTTAAGGGAAACTGTAAGGAATGAACCTGCCAAATTTTGCCTTCCACCCACACGGGAAGTTGGAGAATTATGATGAGTCAGGGGGTAGTCAGTGGGAGTGAGTGGTGGGGCTTTTTCCTTTTTTTAGTATAGATAAACAATGTTGAAAGGCACTTTTATTAACATAAAAAGAACACCCCTTTTATATTTTTTTTCTAATGTCAGCTCTGACTGCTTCGGTGGATAAGCAGGGCTTCAAATGCAATCATAGGGGCATGCCAGTAACTGAACCCCCTGTCTGCTTCCCCTTATAAACTGAAATAGTCAAAATTATTTTATTTACGAAACTAAACTTCTCGACAAAGGTATAGTAGAAATCCACATGCAGACTTTTGGACTAAGCCCACATTTGCACAATACAAATATCCCACCCATCTCCTCAAGAGCTTTTTTCATTCACAGATATCAAAACTTGAAATAGATACTGCGGGGGTTCATTGTTAAAAAACTACCAAATAGTGGGGGGTCTCTTTTCGAACAATGAAAAATCTGATCAGTTTATGGCGAAGTTCATAAATTTCAAAACTCCACAAAAACTATTTTTCCTTTCTCCCCCCAGAGACTTTTCCTTAGACTATCCATCCATTTTCCATTTTATCCAAAGCCAGGTCGGTCATTGGGGCCCCATGTGTCCTTTTCCAGCCCCCTTGCCAACCAAAACGGAAACCCAAAGGTTCCCAAGCCATCGGGGAGATCCCAACCCCCCAGTGAGCCTGGGTCTTCCCAGGGTCTTTCCAAGCTAGTTTTTTTTGAAACCCCCTCTGGAGGTTCGGGAAGGGATCCATTTAGATCCAGAAGCACCATTTTGCATCTCCCAAGTTGGTGGGTCGACTCTGCCCGAGCCCTCCTGGGTGTCGCGCTTTCCCCCCTCTCTGGAAAAGTCCCGACACCCCCTTGAGAAAATCATTTTGGGCCCCTTGTATCCACAAATTTTCACAACCCCAAAACTCATGACCATAGGAGAAATTTGGGGCAGAGATCAAGTGGGAAATCAAACATTGTCTTTTGATTGCTCCTTCTCCCCCACACGATTGCTATAGTGACCACATAACTGACTCACCACCTCCTCCATCCATCAAACTCAATATCACTTTTTCCCTTATTGTGAACAAGCCCCAAAAGGTACTTAAACTCCACCACTTGGGCAGTCATTTTCACCCCCTTTTAAAAAAGAGGACAGTCCATTTTTTCCCTACTTAGGACCATGGGCCTCAGATGGGGAAAGTGCTGATCCTCACCCTCTGCCCACATAATTTCGACCCACAAATTGCCCCAATTGCATCCCTGGGGGTTCCTTGGTTAAAGCCAACAGGATCAAGTCATCAAAAAAAAGTGGGCGTGTTTCCCAAAGCCCCGGAGTTATACTTCACCGGGCCTTAATGCATGCTGCAGTGGGGCGTTTAAGTATCAAAGCGTTGATTTTATTTTAAAACCGCTTCTTTAGGAAAATCTGAAGGAACCCACGAGGTGGTAGTGTGAGATATTATCACAATGAGAAAGGTTGGCTTTTCTTTGTTGTGAATTGCCTGGAACACCCCTTACATTCCGACACCTTACCAAAAGCTCTGTAAGGGATGTTTAATGATTAAATCCATCAATCCCGGGATGTTCCTTTCAGCTAGCATTGGGCCGGAGGCAGAAACCCAAACTCTGGATGGGGCCTCATCTCCCTGCAATGTGAATGCAAAAACACTCCCCCATACATTTAAACGTCATTTTAGGGGTCACCCAAAAACTGCATATCTTTGGGGAAAAGGGGGCCGGAGCCTACGGGAAACCCAAACAAAGGGAAAAAAAAACTCCCGGCAGGGGAAAATCAGTGGCGTAACTCCTTGAGACAGCAGTGCTACCTCTCTGCCCCAAGGTATCCCCATGTGTTAGTAATTTAAAAGTATTCATTATTTACGAAATTACCTATTTATCTGTAAAAAGTAACATACAAATTTAATCCATTTCATCATGAAAGTGATATCAAGTATAAATCTAAATTCTAAATGTGCGAAGTTGCAATATCATTTCATTTAATAAGGCCCCGTGGGGTGATCTGTTGCTGTTTGCCACTGCTGCAAGGGAAGGGGGGCCATAAAAAAGACGGTGTGTGGGGGCTTTTAAAATGTATGGGGTCATTACGATTTGGGGGAAAATCACGGGGAATATAAAAGCACCCAAAAAACATCTGGTAAAGGGCATTTTGCTTCATCCCTTGAACCATTCATCAAAAAATTTAAACGCACACCCCATCTTGTAGGATCCGCCAAAACGGCTTTCTTCCAAAATAGAATAGTAACCAGAACTCCCGGCCCTCACATTCCCAAATTTTAGCACCTCCCCCCCACCTACTTTTGCTGGTACTACAACTTCCGCCGCGCCGTGTTAATTTCTGGGGACCTGCTCAGAGGGTCCTTTTAAAATTTAAACCGGGAAGGCCCTGGGAGCCCTGATCTTGGTGCGTATGCTTTCTGGCGTGAAGTATAAACAGGCCCCAAAGGGTAATGAATGGGATCTCGTCCACCCCCGGGGCTTTTCCCCCGGGGTTTCTTAATTACCTCAGTGGAATGGGCATCAATCCACCTTGGGTTCTGGCTCGTCCTCCCTGTCCCTGGGACCAGGGTTCCTCAAAAAAGTTCCTTCCACCCCAAACAACCTCCTCAGTCCAGCCTTTTGCACCCCTTTTGAGAACGGGCCCGGTGAAACCCCACCTTCCCTTTTCTGTAAATGTAACTTTTTCCTTTCCCCAAATTTAAATATAATTGTTTAAATTCAATTAATTTTTAATAAGCTGTCCTCATTGTTTTTTTTCCTCCTTCAATGGCAACAAAGAAAAAGAGTGGGGGTTAATTAAATGAAATGCTTTTCATTCATGGAATTCACCTAATAAACCCCCTACTCTGCTTAACGGTTTTTTTCCTATTTTTTTCCCAAACCAAATTGGTGACCTCTGGAGATCCCCAGGCACTTTCTACCTTTTTGTTTCGAAAAATTGGGCCATTAACTTTTCATCTCCATTTTATTTGCGGGTTTTATAATGCCCTTGAGCCAAGGGGAGCCCAAGGGTAAATTAAAGAGGCAGAGAGATTGGGCTATGCTTTTAAACTGAAATATAAAAGCCTTTTACCCAGATAGGGTCTGGCCGGGGGGGGCTTTTCATGGATGTAAAACCCGGGTTGGGCTCATCACCGTCTTGTTCCCTTGTCATGGGAAAGTTCCTTTTAAACGTCCTTTAAACCCCAAACCCCTCATTGTCACCATTCACCTTAAACCCCTGTTTTCCAAATTCCTTCCGCGATTTTTCCAGTTCTTTAACATTGGGTTTAGCCCATTTCCATGAGATTACATCATCCCGAAAGCAAAGCTTGTGTTTCCTCACGGTCCAATTAGTATCACACAGGCTTGTGTAATCAAGCGGGAGAAAAGGCCAACGACAAAA
Source organism: Polypterus senegalus (assembly GCF_016835505.1). NCBI lineage: Eukaryota > Metazoa > Chordata > Cladistia > Polypteriformes > Polypteridae > Polypterus > Polypterus senegalus. Next base: position 39,114 of record NW_024376963.1, on the reverse strand, counting down.
AGTAAGAAAAAAAAACAAAGGTTTTTCATGATGGGGGGGATTTGGCCAAACCCCAAAAGGAACAAACCCCCAATAAAGGGCTTTAAAAAACCCAAAATAATAATTGAAAGGTAATCACAAATTAAAAATATACAGAAGGACCAAAAGCAAGTTCCCTTTTAAAGGGGAACTTTCTCTACCTTCTTTCCCAGAAGGAAAATGTTTTTTGTATTGCATCAAAAATTTCGAATTCTTTTAAAAATTAGATGGGCTTTATATTTTTGGGTTAGGTTTTTAAGAATTTTGGGGAAGTATTTTAATTTCTAGAGCCATTGTCGGGATGGATGCTGGAATTGCCCCTTTTTGGCCTTTGTTGTAGGTGGTGTGTTGTGGGTTGGTTGTTGTTTTTGGGTTGGGTGTGTGTTGTTGTAGGGAAAGGGCCAGGAATTTTAGTAATTCAGGTTGTTCAATGGTAGTCATTTAAACATATATTTGGTAGAAAAAATTAAACCGTATTAAATGTTAAATATTACACCCTTTTGGGCCAAAGTTTACTGGGTTAAAAACCATACTTACAAACTTGAATTGTCAGTGAATGTGTGTAATGTGGGATGGTTTTCCCCCAAAACCCCTTTCCTTTCCCCAAAACCCCCCCCTTGTTAGTCACTTTCCATGGTTAGACTTTTTACCCAAAGGGCCCCCAAAACCGCACTACAATGAACCATCCACCCATTTCCAACTTGCTTATCGGGGAACAGCTGGAGTCTATCCGTACCCAATGAGCACAAGCCCCGGGGGCAAAAATTTGGACAAATTGCCAGTATGTCATAGAACAAACACACACACACAAAGGCTAATTTATCATCTGACCTCCCATGCTTTGGATTGGGGGAAAAAACTGGACCCCCAAAAGAACATGCAAACTCCATGCGGGGGGCAACTGGAAAATAAACCTAATCACAAAATATTATTTTGTTTGTAATGTAAGGATAACAGAAGATACATTTTAAAAGTATACAAGAATATACAGATATAGGACAACAAAAAACCACAAAAATAAAAAAAATTGATATTTTTGCTCTACTCTTTTTTTTCCCTTTAAAAAAAGGGTTATAATTTATTTTTTTTTTGTATTTGCATCTAAAAAATTTTTCCAGGAAAGATCATTCATTCATGACTGGCTTTTAAATATTTCTCATCAAAGTTATGGTTTTTTCCCAAAAGGTTTTGGGTGGATCGGTCTTAACTACTTATCAAGTTTCTAGAGTCTGCACTGTCATGGTCCCTTAAAATTTTTTTCCCAAGATTTTTTGGGGAGCTTTTTTACAGCTATTCTGTGTGTGTGTGTGTGTGTGTGTTTGTGTGTGTGTGTGTGTGTGTGTGTGTGTGTGTGTGTGTGTGTGTGTGTGGGGGAAAAAAAAAGAGTTTGGAATGTTTTAATGTGGCCCAGCTAATATGGCTCCCTCAAAATGGGGTGAATTAAAAATCATCAGAGGTATTTTGTATTGGGAATATTAGATATTAAAACACATAAATTTAAATACTTGTAGTAGGGAATGTACAGGCCTCCTGAGCCAAAGTAAACTGCTCTTTATCTGCCCTTACACTACAGTATACATTATGGTTGGGGGGTAGTAGTGGGGGGTTTTTTAATGCTGGCAATTTCAGTGCCCAGTACTAACCCCGGGAGAGCTCGCGGCTGTTGGGTTTTTCCCTTTTTCCCCCCTTTCTTCATTGACCAATTTCTGCTGTTAAGGGAATTTCCCCTTTCCCTTCATTTTATTTGCTGTTTTTTTTAAAGGCTTGTTCCTCCAAATTTTTTTAATTTTTTCCTCCTTCAATGGCAAACAAAAAAACGGGGGTTGAAGTGAGCCAACATCAAACCCTCAGACCCCTAAACTACAGCCAGTTTCTTTTTGTTGAAAAAACCCATTACTTAATTCAATAGCCTGTTCCCTTTCTCACTCTCCAGCAGACTTTTTTTAAAACTGTTGATTTTCTTTCTTCAAAAACCCCCAAATTTTTTGTGTGGACCTGAGCAGATCAGCATTATTTGAACCTTCACCTTTCTTTTTTTTCAGATTTGAATGTGGCCCGGGGTTGCCAGTCATGTGTGGACTCATTTTGTATATGTTTTTTATTTTTGGCAGTTAATTTGGGCAAAAAAAAAAGGGGAGGAGCCCGGTCTTATAAAACAAATCAATTAAAATAGAAGGCAGAAGAAGTTAGGGGTTTAAAAAAGCTGATGACTAATTTTGAAAAACATTGGGAAAAAAAAACCCTTTTTCCCGAGTAGCCCTCTAGGACTGGAGCTGGACATCCTCGACGGATGATCAACCAGACACCGGGGTTTTGGCCCCTTTCTCTCTGTCCTTGAAAAATCAGCTTGGGGGTTGATGGATGAATAGATGCCTCTGTTACACTGCATTTCTTCCCCCAAAACCCCCTCTAATTTAGCTCATTTTTAAACCCCAAACCCCCTCACCTGTTTTCTTCATTATCCTTCTCCAGATCGATTATTTCAAGTGTTTCATGTGTTTTTGGGTAAAAAATTACATTCCATGCAGATGTACATCTGATCCTTTTTTAAAAAACGTTCAGAGTTTTGTTTTGTTTCATCCCAGAGTGTTTTCCCCTAAATTAGTATCTGGATCATTAAACAAGCTTGGAGTTGGAAATTTTTTTGTCTGTGGAGGGCAAGAAGAGACTCAATCAGAAAAAAAAAGGGGACGTAAGAAAGTGAAGATCAAAGTTTGTCTGTGCCCCAGTGAGAAGGGGGAGGGGGAAAGATTTAAGTTTTTTCCCCTAACCTGACTGGGTGAAACTAAATCAATGACAGGGTTTTTACAGAAAGCCCTTCAGATCCTTCAAAAATTTCTGGTTTTTCCCTTACATCGTTATGATCCAAAAGGGACCCCCCACGGGAGCATGTTTATGGTTCCCTTTTTTAAAATTAAAGTAGTCCTCTCACATCGTTTCCCAGATGGTCAGGAAAGACTGTTTTCTTTCGTCATGTGCCCCTTTTTCAAAAACAAAATGTAACTATTCTCAAATTAGAAATGAGGCTTTGAGTATTATTTTTTTTGGGGGAAAGAAATTTAATGAATACCTGTATGGGAAAAGTGATTTTTTGTACTGATCTAAAAGCCATTAGTGAGGATATGGGGCCCAAAGGGCTGGAATCCCCACATTGGGAACCCCCGGGTTTGGAGATGGATGCATTTCTAGCGGCGTATCAAAAATGAAATCAGCTAAAACCTTCAAAAACAGTATGGGAATGCTGGTGAATTGTCCAGATTGTTAGTCGGATAGAAGCCCAAAGGGAAAGTAAAGTAATTTCAAATTAAGGTTCCCGAATGCTGTCCCATTTCAGCCATACATACTGCTGCTCCCGACAAAAAATAGAGGTTTTTGAAAAAGTTCAAATATTACATCTTTATAGGTGGCCTAAGATGGGAACTGAAGAGGATTTAAAAAACCCTACTGGGTGGCCTTGAATTGAGGAACATGACTGTGTAATGTGGGGAATTTTGAGCAGTAATACCAGCATCCCTCAAAAAACCAATACTAAAGGGGCTGCATAAAAAACCACTTAGGATTGGGGGGACAATAAAAAACAAAAGCTTGCAGTTATTTCTGGTGGACAGGCCTGGGGCATTGTAGCAACAGTTTCCCGAGTGTCCCCTGTTCAGTAAGTGGACCTACCAGCAACTTTCCCGGTTTGCCCTTGGAACTATGCAGGTAGGTCATGGGAACATACAAATATTCATATAGATTTTTTTGGAGGTACAAATGTCTTGTCTTGTTGACAGCTTTTCTAAGTGGCTGGTGATTGGGTGTGTGGAAATACTACAACAGAGAACATAGTGGAGGGGATCAAAAAGAAATTTTTTTTTGGCATACAGGTTGCCAAAAAGGGATTTTTTAGTCAAACGTTTTCCAGGTTTTTAAAAAATAGTGGGGGTTTAAAAAATATTTGCTCATCTCCTTTGCAAAAGATCTTCAAATGGAGCTGCAGGGGCACTTAGTACAAAGCCAAAAAAAAGGGTGGGTAAAAAAATTAAAATTTAAAAATTCCCTAACCCTTTTTTAAAACTTCCCCCTTTAAAAACCCGAGCTATTTAAAAAAAAGGGGAAAATTTTAAAATTTTTTGAGTTAAAAAAAGGTTTTTTTGAGGGGGCCCAGACAGCTCGGAGGTTTTGAACCACAAATAAGCAGTACTGGTAAAAAAACTACAGGGGGGGAGGTGAAAAATTGGGGGCCCGGAATGACTGTGAAGGCACTTGGTCCCGTCACATATTTTGGTGGAAAACAGGATGTCATTTGTAAGAGGCATGTGGACCAACTGATCAGCACACACCTGGAGAAGGAATAGGACCTCAATTCAATTTTGAGATGATTCACCAACAGAGAAAATTTCTAGATGGACCAAGTGGTCAAAGTGCTTATCTGTACTGTATACACCATAGAAGGAAAACATCCATTTGGTTAAAAGGTCAAAGGATGGGATATAAAGAGGAAAGAAAGAAGTTTTCATCAGTCAGTCAGATGAGATCAGATCAGTTCAATTCAGACCAGGGCCGGATTTAGATGAAAAGAGGCTCTAGGCTATTCCACTTATGAGGCCCTTTCACCTCCCATTTTTAAGTTTGTAAATTACATGAGAGATAATAAAACAATTTGAATGTAGGCCCCTCTTGATCTTGAGGCCCTAGGCTGAAGCCTAGTTAGCCTATAGGAAAATCTGGCCCTGATTCAGACTACAGAAGGGCTGATCCACAGAAGGATCGAGACCACCAGCTAGGAGCTCGGGCTTCCTTTTTCTTTTTGTTTTGAGGAATGTTCAATTATTGTTCATTTTATAATGAATAAATTAAAGACAACACCAGTTGTTAATCTGCCCCATCTTAATTTGTGCAAAAGACACAAAACACCTACAAGAAAAGAAACAAAATATTCTAGAAGTACGGATTTACACAAAATGTAAAGGTCACTGTGAAGACAAACAGGAAAACCAACAAAGTTATAGAAACGATTACATTCTTCTGTAAAATGTTTACTTCTTAATGTGAGGTTCATTAGAAATAAAATTGGCTTGGGACTACCATATTGTGGGAATTATGGACTCCTGGCTAAATAAGAGCAAAGCAGAGCATCATATCAGTGGTCACATACCCTTCGGGAAAAAGACAGAAAAGGAAAGACGGAGGGTGACATACATAAAAGTGGTCTGTTACCTTTCTTTCCAAATCTAAAGAGTTGGGTGTCGGGCTGAGGAGCAGAACTTACAAGGTGGTCTTCCCAAGTTCTGCTTGCCACACACCAGTCCAGGAGAGTAGTTAACACATGGCTTAAATCTTTGTAAGTGAAGGTACTTTTTTTTGGGGGTGGGGGTTGGGCTGTTCAGCTATGATGGGTTTTCATCTGAACTGGAGGGGCACCAATGTATTGGGGAGTATAAGTGGGTTAGTTAGTTAAGGATTGGGGGGGGGAGTTCAAGACAGCCAGGTTTAGAACTGACATGAAGGAACAAGCAAAAGTATAAAAATAAAAATGCATAGTAATATAAATTCAAACCAAACATTTAAAGCGTAAAGTAAAATCGTAACATTGAAATCACTTGCTTTCAGCTAGAAGTACTAAAAAATAAAACAAGTGAGTTGGAATTGTGTGTGCGGGGCATCATTATGATATTATAGTGTTAGTGATGCCAGCATGAGACCTGCAAACAGACACATAGTATATGCCTATAATAAACACAAAATAGAAAAATAAACAACAGGAACACACTGTGGTGCTCATCTCTGACCCTCTCTTCAGCCATAGTTTTTAATTTACTTGTAGTAATTTATACATGAAAGTAAATAAAAATACTAAATAATTAACAAAACATTGAATGAACAACTACAAAAGTGCTAGTAAACAGACATAACAGCTTGTGTGTTTACTTTAAAGAGCATTTAGCGTTTTGCATTATTCCACTATTATTACAGAATTGCAATTGTTGAAAATTTCAAAATCTTTTCCGAAATACAAACAATGAACATTTCTATATTCATTTACTTACAATAGTAACTAATTTACATAAAAGGAAAAGAAAAATACAGTAGTACAGAAATTCCAATCTGCCCTTCCACAGAAGCTTTATCAGGAGTCAGTATATACATACATAAACATATTCAATATAAAAATAATTTCATAAAATAATAATTTAATTTTGTAGCATTAACATAAATTTACTCTTTCTGTATTTACTGTCTACCATTGTTAATTAATGTTATAGTTTGCACAATAAATCATATTTCTACAAGTTAAAACACTTTCACACATTTGATTACAACCAACTCATCTGCATAAACAGGGCTGGATTACCCATTAAGTAAAATAAGCACCTGCCTAGGCATCAAGGGCAGACAGTAAACTTTGTTAAAATGCCACTTATTAGTTGTATCTTCAGTCGTTTTGGTATGTGAATTGTATGTTCTGCTACAAATAAATTCTTCAACAGGAACTCATCAACAAAGAAAAACAGAAAATAAGACAGTAAAATATCAATAATAGTAATTCATAACTCAACACCCAATAATTCTGCAAGGAAATTTGAAAATAAATTGTTAAAATAAATGTAGTAATCCTCTTTCTTCCTATAAGTGATCCCTTGCTCTTAAACAGTTACGATGGTTTGTTCCTGGAATAAAAAAGGGAAGAAAAAAATGACCGGAAAGGGGCCCAGATTTCATTTCTTCTGTGCCATAGAATATTAAAACTGTTTGAATTACATACTTTACATTTTATCAAAAACTTCTCTGTCATAGCCACCCTTTCACCCTTTAAATGGGGTGGGATCTCATTTTCACAGCATGTTGTCATTATCCTATAAAACTCATATATTCCGGGCACAGTTGTTCATGGGAGATTAAATTTGATCAAATGTATTTTAAAACCTTAGGGCTCTATGGTGTGTTAGATTTATCTACTGTGCTCCTTGCAAAATGAACACCAGGTGTTCAAATTGTGCAGTTTCCGTAGACTGTTTTGCTAATTGGCCTTTGCTGCAAAATCGAGCCCACATAAAACATAAAAGTGACACAGAAGGCTTTCTGCGTCTCATAAAATAAGTTTTGAACAATTTAGGTGTTCATTTTAAAAATAAAGACAGGGGCCCATTTCTACAGCAAGGTTCATTAACCAAATAGGATTATTAAAGTTGATTACAAACTGATATTTTGTCTTATTTTCTGTTTATCTGGAATTTACTGGTAACAGAACTTTGGCACAAGAACGCAAAACGCAGAAAATATGTTTAAGGGTGACATTTTTGAAACCATTTTACAAAGTTTACTGTCGCCGTCAATCACAGAGCACCCTGGAAAATGACAATAGGTGAAATAAACCCTGCTTAAGCGCGAACTTGTGCTGTGTGCAAAAACAGTAGGCAAGCGGCTGCGGCATCGCGTTTTCCCACAGACGGGGTGGCACTTTTCATGGAGCATGTGTTAAATCAACGAGAGCGACTTCAAACACAGGGACAACCGTGACAATCACACCTTAGAGCACCTGCCCTATGAGGGGCCAAACAGCCAAAAACATATATTTCTGTGTGTAATCTATGGTTTACGGTGAAACTTTTTGGTGATGAATATTTACTGTGTTTGGACGTGGCAGTGGTAAGCTGCTCCCCGCAGTTAGAAACCCGGGGTTCCCTTCGGGTCCTCCTGCAAGTTGATGTTCTCCCGTGTCTCTGGGTTTCCTCGGGCTCGGTTTCCTCCCCCAATCCAAAGACATGCAGGTTAGGTGGATTAGCGATTCTAAATTGGCCCTAGTGTGTGCTTGGTGTGTGGGTGTGTTTGTATGTGTGTCCCGGTGGGTTGGCACCTACCAGGGTTGGGTTCTGCTTGCCCCGTGTTGGCTGGGATTGGCTCCAGCAGACCCCCTGACCCTGTGTTCGGATTCAGTGGGTTAGACAATGGATGGATGGATATTTACTATCGGTTTGCATGCATACTTAATTGGTTTGCCTGCGTACAATGCCTGTTTACATATTTGGTTGCCTTCGTATATTATCCGTTTATCGTGTATGCCTGGTTTGCATATGAACTATATTGATTTGCGTGTGTATATCACTGGTTCCAAACGTTTGTTATTGGTTTGTGAGTAACTGCATTGGTTTTACACTTGCATGTTGTCGGTTTGCATATGAATTATATTGGCTTGTCCTGTGCGGTCTAAAATGGATTTGCGTATGCACTGTATTTGGGTTTTATGCATGTCTTTATTGATTTCATTTGGGTAACCTTGGGTTTGCGAACTCTATTGGTTGTATGTGTGCACTATACCGGTTTCCGATTTTGAAACATATTGGTTATCGTAGGCACCCTATCGCCTTCGGTGTATGAACTTATCGGTTCTGCGTGTGAACTCTTTGTTGTTCCGTGATCTTCAGAGAATGGGGGGCAACAGGACCTCAAAGGGGTGGTAGAGTCCGAGGTAAAAGGGCAGAAAACCCCCGGGTTTTTTTTTCCCAATTCAATTGGAACCTTAAAAAGGGAAGGCACCCCTTTTGGGCTTTTAAATTTTGAAAAAAGGGGGGCCAAAAATTAAAAACCCAAATTCCCAAAAAAAAATTTTTTTCCTTGTTTGGGGTAAAATCCTTTTTTTTGGGTTTAAAACCGGGGTTGGGAAATACCTTAAAAAAAAAAAAAAAAAAACCCCCCCCCCCCCCCCCCCCCCTGTTTTTGGAAATTTAAAAGGCCGGGGTACTTAAAAGGGGTTTCCTCCTATTTTAAATTAAGGACCGGAAAAAATTCTCCTTGTATTTGGGTTTTTCCCACCCTTTTTCCCCCAATTAAAAACCTCGGGTTGGGGAAAAAAAATTTTCCCCAAAATTGCCCCAAATTTCCCCCCGGGGTGGTTGTGTTTCTTGTCCCCAAGGGGGGGTTTTTGGTTTTCCCTTAATTTTTGAAGCCGGGGGAAAAGCGGGGTTTTGGTTTCAAAAACCCCCCGCCCTTTAAAAAAAACCCCTTGGGTTAATGTGGGGGGGGAATGGTTTTTTCCACCTTTGGGGGGTTTTTAAGGGGGAAAACCCCCTTTTAAATTTGGCCCTGACCTACCCCCTTTTCCAAAAAACCCTTTTTTAAACCAATTTTTTCGGGCCGGTTCCCAGTTTTTTCCATTGGTTATTGATAACCCCTTGGGCCCGGGTTTTCTTTTTAAGGTTTTTTGGCTTTGGGGCCCTTCCCTAATAATGTTTTGGAAGCAGGGGCTTTTTGGGGACATTGTTTTTTGGGGGGAAAGGAGGCCTTTTTTGGTTTTTCCAACCCGTACTTAAAACTTGGGGTTTAAACACGAAACCCGTCCTTCTTTTTCCCCAGTAAAACTTTTTTTCCACGTGATCTTCGGGAAAAAAGGTTTTTAAACCCCCCAAGGGGGCCCGGTTTAACACAAAAAAGGGGGCTGGCCACCTTTTGGCACTTATTTTTTAAACTTACCCTTGCAAAAGGCCAGCCACTTTTTAAAATCAAATTTTGGAGTTTTCTTCCAATTAAATTTGTCGCTTCTTTTGCCCTTAATTTTTGAAAATTTTTGCCCCCGGTAAATTTTTTTAAAAAAATTTTTAAAGTAAAAATTTCAAAATTTAGTTGAGGTTTTAAAACAAACTTTTTTATAATTAATTTTTACCGCACATATCCCAAAGGAAAAGGGTTTTTGGGTAAATTATTTTGGGTTATCCCCTTAAACCTTTTTACCAACTTTAAAAATTAAAGAAAAGCAAGGGTAAATTAAAACATTTTAATTTACAAAGTTCTTCTTAATTAAAAAAGGAAAAATATTTCAGTTGCATTAATCCCCCAAACGGTTTTTTTTGAAAAAAATTTTTGGGGTTTTTTTTAACCCAAAATTTGGGGGGAAGGTTGGGAAAATGTTAAAACCCCAAAATTTAAAATGGAATCGTTTTAAGGGGTTTAAAAAAACACCTAATATAATTTTAATGGGGGAAGGTATTTATAAAAGTCCAAAGATTTTTTGAATTTTAAAACCGGGGGCCCTTGGGTTTTTTTTTCCCAAAAAGGACATTTTAATGTGCCAAAACAATCACACCTGCAGTTTGCTCGGGGGAAAAAAGGTTTTGTAAAAATTTTGAGAAATAACCCGGCTTTAAAAAGGGGTTTGGGAAGGGGGAAGGAAAATTTGCCTCACCCCAAACCCAACCCCCGCAAGGAAAAAAACCCCTGGTTTCCAACAACCTTTTAAAACATCGGGAAGTTTTCCCCAAAGCACCCCTTTTTTCGCCTTGTGTTGGGGCCCAATTTTTTCCCCGGGTTTTTAAAGAATGAAAAAGGGTTACAACCCTCCAAAAATCCGGAAAAAACCAAAATTTTTTGGGAAAAAAATATTAAACCTTAACGCCCAATGGGTTTAGCCATTTTTGGGGTTCCCCCCATTGACTCTATCGGATTTTTTTCCCTTTTTTTGGGTCTTTTTTCCCTAAAACGGGGTTTAACCTGGTTTTTCCCAGCTTTTCCGAGCCCCAGACTCTCCCCAGGGTTGGTGGGGTTTTGCGGCCACGGAAACCCAATATGTTTTTTTAAAAAGGCCTTCGGGCAAGTTAGTGAAAATTTCAAAATAAAATTCCCCCAAGAAAAAATTTCCATTCCCCCAAACGGGAAACCCAGTTTTGGGGGTTTTTTAAACTATTGGCCTTAATTTAAAATTTCTATTTTTAAATAAAAACCCCCAGAACAAAGCCCCCCAATTTTTTAAAATTCCAACGGGTTTTTGGCGGGGTTTTTTTAAACCCAACACTTCCTGCCCAAAACTAAAAAAAAAATTTTTGTTTTGGCTTTAAATAAATTCTTAATTTTAAAACGGGGGAAAAGGGAAATGGGGCAAGGTCCCAAATTTTAAGGAAAAAAACCGTTTTACCCCGTAAACCTTTTAATGGGACTCAAAAAAAAATTAGGTCTTTTCCCAAACCAAAAGTTTAAAAAACCACAGAAATTGATTTTGGTCCCTTCTAAACCGTTAAAACCCCCAAAACCGGGAATTTTTGGGGCCCCCCGAAGGTTTCAAAAGTGTGACCCGGGGGTCTGGGATGGAACCCCCTTAGGTTGGGTTTCCAAAATCCCCTCCCCCGGTTTTTGAGACGCAGCAAATAACCCAATATCTGCTCAGTCAGTAGTCTTTTTATAAATTAACTACCAAAAAAGGCCCCTTTTTAAAGCGAAAAGTGCTTTTCCGGTTGCTATTTGATAAAATTTAAACCTAAAAGTTAAAATTTCCCTTAGTTGGTGCACGGATATTTTGGGGAAAAAAGTTTTTGAAAAAAACATTTAAAGGGTTTTTGGGTCTGAAAGTTAACAAAAAATTTTTTAAATTTTAACATTTACATAAAATTTTTCCCCCGGGAAAACGTCCACCAAGAACTTAAATAAATTGATGAGTTTAAATTTTGGTGGGAAAAAAGCATTATAACAATCCAGAATTTTCCCCACCCCCGCCCCTTTCAGAGGCTAAGAAATGCTTCACTAAAGCCGACGGGGTCATTACACCAGTTTTGAAGCATTCCCTTTTTAAACCCTTTTTCTTAGGTTTCCCCAAATCTGTTCCCAAAGGGTATTATTGTTTTCCAAAAAAGCAATGTGAGAAAAAAGCTTTCCGCAAAACCCAATCACAACTGTTTTTAAAAAAATGAATCAGCCCCATAAACCGGGTTTTCTTCTACGGGGGAAAGCCCCGATTTCTAATTAAGAGACAAAAAGTTTTTTGGGGCCCTATGAATTCATCCAGGGGGAACGAAAAGATCACTCAAAGTCCCAGAAGAAGGGGGCAGCAAAAAATTCTGGAGCCAAACTTCTAAAAGCACCCATTTTTCCCAAACCCTTTTTACTTGTGAATTCATTTTCCCCCAAAGGGCTGTGCTGGGGTAAATAAGAAATTTTTGGGGCAGCACAAAAGGGGAAAAAAATTTGGACAAAAAAGGGAATTACTGAAAGATCAAGTTTTTGCCGCTTCTGAAATTTCAAAACCATTTTCCAAAATCCCCAGTCAATGTCACATTAAAAAGCCTCTGTTCAAACCTTTTTCCCCAAAAGCATCAAACATTTCAGTTTCATTCGGGGTTTTAAACCCCCCTTTCCCTTTTCTTTAAAAAAAAATAAAACACATTTCAATGTCCAATAATAAAAATAAAACTTAGGAACAAAAAAAGCCCAAGATGGGAATTTTATGAAAACAGCCGGGACATTCGGGGATGAATGGTTTTTTCCCCATTATGAGTTTTTGCCATCCTCGTTACACGGGGAATCGGCTTTGGGGAAAAAAAAGGGAAAATTTCCCCGACAAAAACACCTTCGAAGTGGAATAAAGGGGATTAAAAGTGCAGTTCAGATAAATTTTTTAAAATTTTTGTTAATCATAAACAATGAACATAACCATTATATGTGGTTATTTTTTTTAACCCCATTTTTAATGTCACTTAACTGGTTATAAAATTCGGGATTGTTTTTTAAAAATACGGGTTTATTTTAAAAACCCTTAAAATAATCTCCCCATCTTATATATCGGAATGTCTGACCCCTTTTTATTTTCCAAATCGTAACCTAGATCCTCAAATGAGTGTCTCCTTTTAAATTCCCCCAAAGCTAAAACTTAAAAAAGGGTAAAAAGGGGTCGGTTATGAACCAAAATCGGAAATAGCTAAACCAATAAAAATTCGCCAGGCAATACGGGTGGAGTTTTTTAAAACACGGGAAAACACATTACTTTTTAAATGGCCTTATAATTTCCCTTTTTCCAAATTTAATTGATCCTTTTATGTTAAAATTCTTCAAAACCCCAACCCACAGGGCCCCAAAATATATTGACCCCAACTCTCTTCTTTTTTTTTCCTTTTTGGTGGGGTTTTTCCCACCCCCCTACCAAAGCTCTGATGCCCCAAACGGAACTAAAAAGCGAAGCTAGGGTATCATCATCAGGTTTCCATGAAAACCCAAAATTTTAAAAAGAGGACTGTTTACTTTTTAAGGTAGTTTGCCAGGGGACTGGGGCCCCCTTGGTCTGGAACCCCTACAGATTTTTTTTTTTTCCCACCCTTTTGGGTTTTTTTTTTTTTTTTCTGCCCAAAAGCCATCGGCCCTTACTTTTATTCTATTTTAAATTTTGTTGACTTATGTTTTTTTTTTTATTGTGTCTTCTTTTTTTCTATTCTTTTGGGAAAAGCACTTTATTAATTTTTTGAAAGGAAAAATGTCCTAAAAAAAATTTTTGATTGATTGTTTTGATTGATTGATTGATTTTTATTTATTCTACCAAACTTTTACATTACAGGGGGGAAAAATGAAATATAGGTAATATGTTTATAATCATTTAAACAAAATACACTGTCAAAATATATTAATGGGGAAATTGAAACTTTGGGTTTTTTAGGAAAATAAAAAAGGGGGCTTGTCTTTTGGGACAAATGTTTTTTAACCCTTGCGTTTTCCCCTCCCGCCCGTTGTCACGAAAACAAAGAAAATGCCAGGCCCTTGCCACCCTCCTTATTTTTTTTGGACCTTAGGGATTAATTGTAAATACCAAATAAATAAAGTCTTTTTAAGAAGATGAGCGCTGTAAAAAATTTCTAATTAACCCCCCTTTTAAAAAAGTTTTTTAAATAGAATATAAAACAAATCTCAGTGATAGGGGACCCGGAGAAATGAATAATTTTAAAATTGAAAAAATCACCCAAAGCACCCAAGAAAAAACGAAATTCTTCAAAAGGGAACCCCGTAAATGAGGATTTAAAAATAAAGGGGGCCGTGTGGGGCATTTCAAAAATTCGATTTAAAAACCCAAAAAAAAGGGGGCCTTTTTGTACTATAAATGGTGTCTGGCATTTAAATTTGTAAATAGTCTGGGGGACGACTGAAACGAAGATCCCGCAAAAGGAAATTTAAAGGTTCAAAATTGTCGTTCTGCATTTTTAGGGGTTGGTTTGAAACTGTTTATAGCAATTTTCCAAAGTTGAAAGTCCGGATACCCATCAGAAAATTTTAAAAGACACATTGGGCATAATCAAAAAAGGGTTTTTTTTTTTTAAATAAAATTCAGTACGAAAATTTTGGGCCTCAAACAAAAATTATAAAGAAATGTTTTTAAAAGGAAACCTTTACATAATAATAATATAATTAAGGGTTGCCCCCCCCCACTTTTGGGGTTTTCCCAACCTTTCCCCTTTGGGCCTGATTCCCCCCAAACTTGTTAAATGGAGGAAATAAAAAAAACTTTAAAGAGGGGAAAACAGCAGGGAACCTGAGGGGGAAATACCACTGGGGCCCCAAACCCGGATAATTAATTGAGCTCTGCACACCCAAAAATTTTTACTACTTTTCCCTTTGCATAAAATATGTTGTTTGACATATGTTTTGAAAATGGTTTAATTGATAAAGAGTATCATTGTTGTTTCCCCCAAATTAAGACAAAAATTATATTTGGATGAAACTATATGATGAAACGGTTTTGAAAAAAAATTAAAGGGGTTTCCCATAAAAGGTTGAACGATTTACCAATTTTTTTCATATATAAAAAAAGTTGATATATGACAATATATTTTTGGGCCCCGTATCGAAAAGGGGAAATCACAGCAACCCAAAAGAACAAAATTAACCTCAGAAACTCCCTTTGGAATTGTAGTTTAAACCATATCAACTGAAAGGGAAGTCAAATTTCCCCAAAAATATAACGGGGATTAATTTAAGTTAATTTCAAAATATGAGGCCAATCCCTTTTAGTCCCTGAGGTTTCCCACAAAGATTCAGTAACCAGTGACCATTTTCGCTCGGGTTCCGGGCACCCCTTTTTCTCAGTAGACGATGTTTAGGCTTCGAGCCCTGCTCAAAGCCCGGCAACCCTTTTTAACTTTTTTCCCGCCTGAGGTTTCCCAGTAGCCCCATCATCCCCAGTAGTAATGTTTTCAAAGTTTTAAGAAAAAAAGTCTTTAGGTTTTTAAATTCCTTTTACTTTTTTTCCCAAAGTTTCGTTTCATTATTTATTCATCGAAGCCCCGCTTGAAGTAAAATATTTTTCAAAGATTTAAAAAAACCTAACCAAAATTTCCCATTAAAATGAAAGTTTTTTTTATCAAACATTTTAAAAATGATGGGTTTTCGATAATACGCTAGGAAAAACAAAAATTTTATAAATTATACACCAACAAAGGGAAATTTGTTGGATGGTTGAAAAGAAAGCAATACGGGGGTGACCAATTTTCCTTAATAATTTAAAATATTTTTCCCTTTAAGAAACGCTTTCAATCCGAAATTGAAGGGAAATTGGAACATCTATATAAAAATTTTTTCCTTTCAGTACATAAAAATTATGTAAAATTTAAAAAATACATTATATCCCTCCCCCCCTGAAAAAAAGGGGGGGGTAGCTGCTACTGTTTCAAAAGACAGAATCCCTTTTCGGCCCCAAAATTTCCCACCCTTGAAATTAGGGGCCCCAAAAAAGAGTCTGATTTTCTTTTTTTTTTTTTTTTTTTTTTATTAAACATCAAATTCCAGGGAACCAAAAGGAAAAGAAAGGGGAGAAAAATAAAAAGATATATCAAAGGGAAAAATGGGGATTTTTGTTTTTTGTCTAAAAAAAAAAATATTTGAGTAAATTTTTTAATTTTTTGTATTTGTTGAGGGGGGGGTTTTAAATTTTTTAAATTTTAAAATTTGATAAGGGGGAAATGTGTTCTACTTTGAGTGTTAATTTTTAGTAACGGGGATTGCCCCCCTTTAGGAAGTTTTGGGGAATAAACAATTTTTGTTTTTTAAGGAAATTTTTTTAATTGAACTGTCGGTATTAAAAAATTTTTTTACTGATCGCCTGCCCGGGCCCTTTTAAAGATGTGTTAAAGGGGGGGGCTGCTTTTAAAAAGAAAATTTTTTAAACAGCGGGCCCAGATGTGTTTATCCTCTTGCTTTTTTTGCCCCGCACTAAATTTTCTTTAACCCCCTTGATTTTGGGGTAACTGCTCACTTTTGGGGGTGTCCCGTAAAATTCTTTTCCCCGGGACTGATTTGTCTTCTCAGCCTCTGAGGGCCCCGGTTTGGGAACCTTTGAATTTTTTGGGAGCAGGGGCAAATTAACCCTTTGATCTCCCAAAGGGGTTTTTATCCCCTTTATTCCAGCCCCAAACCCTTTTAAGAAAACCCCAATAAGGAAGTTTTCTAAAAATTTTTTAATCATGCCCAACCAACAAATTTTTTAAAATGTGATGATATTTTATTATACCTACTTAATTTTTACCAATTTATTTTAAACTTTATATTTGTTGTTTTTGGGTATTAAAAATGAAAAGTTTAAGTTAATTTTTTTTGGTTTCCCAAACAGATGTTTTTTTATTTTTTATTTTTGTTTTCAATCTTCCCCCCCAAAGGTTGAAAAACCAAATGTTTTATTCTTGGGGAGGGGTTCCGGGAAAAAAGGGAAAAAAAGAAAGGGAATGAAATACGGAGCTGCCCCCCCAATTAGCCCGGATTTAGATGGTTTTTTGGGATTCCCAACAGATCTCAATGCGCCCCCCCCAAACAGTATCTAAAAAATTATTTATTTAAAATTTGGGGTTAAAAAAGGATTTCAATTCTAGAATTTTTTTTATTATTATTGAAATTTTTACGAGTCTTTAAGTGGGATCAACCCCGGCTCCCAATTCCCCCTTGAATTTGAAAAGCAACCGCCATAGTTTTAAAACCACACCCCATTTTTTTGCCCCCAACTTTCTGCTCCACAAAATATTGAAAAAGTATTAATAAAATGAAATATTTCAATACTTGATGAATAATAAAAACCCGAAAGAATTTCACCTTTTTTTCAAATGTCCCTTTACCTATATCAGGAAAAAGAAAAGGGAAAAACCCTTTTTATTTTCCGCCTACCCATTTTAATTAAGTCAAAAAAAAAAAACCATTTAAGGTTATTAAATGAGATCTCAAGAAAAGATGAAGGTTAATTTTTTAAATAAAAAAAACTCATTAAAAATGATACGGGAAAAAGTAAATACAAAAGAAAGAGGGAACCCAAGTGGGGGGCCCTTTTTTTGTTTAACTTTATCATATAGGATTCCGTTTGTGGGTTATATATATATATATATTTATATTTTTTTAGACATCAAAAATTGAAGTTGCGACAACCCCCTTCCCGTTGTCAGCCTGTAGAATTTTTAAAAATAAAACTTAAAAGAGTTAAACAGACGCCAGAAGGGATAAATGATTTTTGTGAAAGTTAATAAAAAGGGCCCAGGGGGGTTACTAAAAAGGGGAAAATGCAAATGCTTAAAGCTTGGGGGTTCCCCCGGCCCAAAAAATTTTTTTTCCAAACGCTTTAGTTTCATGAGGCCACTTTCCATCACCCCAAATTTCCCCATTCACAGGTATGTTTCAACATTGGCCCCGTTAAAAACTTTTTTCTTAGGGTTTGGTTCCCAGGCCCCAGTGGGCAAACTGCAAATTGCAGCCCAACCCAGATCCCCCAAAAGGGGCTCCAACATTAAAAGAAAATTCCAAACATATATATGTATTTTGAATTAGAATCGGGGAAACCCCACACAGTTTCCAAGTGAAAAATTTAAAAAATTTTATATAATAAGACCCCAATATTTTTTTATTTTTTCCCAAGATTTTCTAGTGTTTTGAATGTCATTTTCTAGTCCCTTGGGCCCCAACGTGTCGGGAAATACCCAAAAAGTTCAAAAATTTACCCATATAAAAGGGAGGAACCCAAAAACATCATAGGAGGGCTTGATTAAACCCAAAAGCTGGGAAGGGCCAAACCCAAATTTTTGGCCTTTTTTGTAACCACAGGGTTTAAAAACCTTTCTCCTGACACCCCCCAAAATTGGGGTAAAATTTTTTTTGTCCAATACCCCATTTCCGGGGATTTAATCAAATAACAAACCCCCACCGTTCCTTTAAGGGGTTACCCAAAGACCGGTGGGAGATGTCTGTTATTGGGGATTAGACGGGATCCGGGAGGCACCCCCATCAGTTTGACAACCCTCCCAAAGGAGGCCCGCAAACTTGACCAACAAAATGAGGTACAGAAAAACTTTTAGTGGATGATGTAACAAAGGTGGAACCCCGACTTTGTGGCTCAAAAGTGACAAGCTGGAAGAGGACCAAAGGGGACCCGCCTGTTAGCCTTCAAATGACCCAATTCAAAAAACTGCAATGACCCCCCTCCAGAGGCTGTGAGGGGAATGTTATGGCAGAGGCGGGAATCATCAGCAACCCCTTCAATAGTGAATGCTGGGGCGAAGATCATCTGTTGTAGCCAACCAGGAACTGATGTGGGTTAAGGGTTTAAAGGCTTTATTGCCCCAGATAGAATTTAAAATACCAAATGGGGGATTTTGAATTGACTTTATGAACTTTTAGAAACCCGTGAAAGATGGATGAAGGGGTAGCTGAGGGGTTTACAGAAGGCCCGAGGTCATACGAATGTTTTAAAAAAAACCCAAAACCCGGTACCCCTTTAAAAACATGGATAACAAAATGGGGTTTCCCGTAGCCAAATTGGCCCCCAGAGCCCCTTAAGGAGGGCAAGAGTAGGGGAAAATTTTTTCGGTTAGTAATGCAAAACAACCCGGGGTAAGGAAAGCCACAACAGTTCATGTACCGTTTAATGGGGTTTAAAAAAGCGGTATTGTTTGCTTCCCAAAAGGGAGTTCAGCTTTCAATATGATCAAAAGTTTGGGTTTAAAAAGAATATTCCTTCATTCCTGTAAAAAGGAACCCGGGGAAATATCACGAAGGGACTTTTAAAACTGTCATTTCCCAAAAATGAGGACTGATGATTTCATTCCTGTTGGGGAGTTACTGAAGAAGTTGAGAGGCAGGCACCCCTTTGGGCAGAAAACATAAGACAAAACAGCCACCATCAGTTCCTCGCAAGGGGGGGAGGCCAGCCTCCCACCAATGCAGGGCCCGCCCTTTTCAAACACAGGCTTAAAACGGAAAACGACAGCCCCCCGGGGGAAAAGGTGCGCCCCCGCCTTAGCTAAAACCATTGAGAAGGCTCTCACCCCTGGGCCCCAAAAGGGCCCAGTCCACACCCGGCCAACTCCAAGGCGTGCCACCACCAAAGTCCCGGGCCAAAGGGGGAAAAGGTTTTGTTAAAATCAAGGGACTTTAACCCTTTTTCCAACCAAAAGGGTTTGTCGGGTGTCTGTCAAAAATTTAAACCAGCAAAACAAAAGGCTCATTTGGGGGGGACTACCAGTGATCACGCCAGAGTCCCCTTGGGCACTGTACCCAGTTTTGGGGGAAAAGCTCCAGCCAAAGCCACCACCATTAAGAAAAATAGAAAAGGAAGAGGGGAAAATGTGTGTTGATAGGCAGAAGGTGCATGCTTACCTTTTTATCTTAATAGTGTCCAGGAAGGGATTACGGGGGGCCAGGTAACTATAATTTTGGGAAAACCTGGTTTTGAAAAAATTTTTCCAGATGTCACAAATTTAAATCACAAAACTTGCCCGATTTACCACCCCCAATCACAGCAGCAATGGGAATTATGGCCTTTTAGGGATGGATTTTAAATTTGGGGGAAATCAAAAAGGGAAAACATTTGGGGGTAACAGCCCGGGAAAAGCTAGTGGGGTCAGACGGGTAAGTGGGTTTTTGGGTGGGGCCCAAAAGTAATTATAAAAACATCTTAGAGAGCCTTGAAAAAATTTGGGGGGTCAGTTTTAATGGGCCCGGAGCAACATTTAAAAATTTTGTAGGGCACAGCAGCCATAGTCCTTGTAATCAGTAGAGTCCCGCCAAAGGGAAACCCCTAACCCATAAAACAGGGGTAGGGGAAAAGGGGTCTCACTGTTTCCAAGTGGTCAAAATGTGAGGGTTTGGTGTTTTACCAGATAATTTGGGGGAAAAGGGATAAGGGTTTTCAACCCCAAACCCAAAAAGGGGACTTTCAAAAGGGTTTGAACTGTTCCCCCGCCCTGGATATACCAGTTTGGGCCTTTAAAAAACTGTAAAAAAACCCAGTCCACAACCTCTTTCTTGACATTTTTTTTCTTCCCCCAAAATATTATTTTTGAAGGACAAATTTACAGCAGGCCAAAAATTGGGGGTTCACCTTTTATCAACCAGTTAACCCCGGGAAAACCCACCTGTGCACCACGGAGCCAGCCAAGCCAAAAACCCAACCCGGGGAGATGAAAAGCTGCACAGAGACACACACAAAAAAAAAAGATGGAAAACCTCCTTGATTTAGGGAAACTGAAAAGCAGGGATATCGTGCTGGTTTTTTTTGGGGGTTTTTCCAAGGAAGGGGAAAAGGTTGGGTTCCCCAAAATTACAACCTTAAAATCAAAAGTAGTGGATAACAACTCTCAAAAGTGTTTTAATCCCTCCCCCGGCCCCCGGGGAGGTCAAAAAAGTAAAATAACAAACCTCCCGGGCAGAGGCTGGGTTTGCCAGTGGATGTCCCCATACCTCACCCGGGGGCCGCAAAATACCAGGACTTTCATCTGCATGGGGTTTGAGGGGTGGTTAAAAAAAGACCATCCCAGATTTGCCTACCCTGCCATGGGAAACCAAACCCCTTTGACAGTTTGGGGGCAGTCCCTGGTTCCCTACTGACCAAGGAAAGGGAAATCAAGGATTTTGGGGAAGGAACCGAACTCACAGCCTTACCTATGTAAAAAATGGGGGTGGGTATGGGGTTCCTTTGGTTTACAGATGCACCCCAGCATTTCAGGGCATGGAGAGGGGTTTAAGGTATTAGAGATATGCTGTGCTCCTTTTCTTATTTATCCCCGTGTTACCCCAAAATCCTTTAGGGAAATTTTAAACCATTCCGTTAACCGGCCCCTGTCGCATGAGGAAAAAACGGAAAATTGCCCGGCGTAATTGTATAAAAGAGAGGTTTCTCCCGGGCCGGGGTTGGGGGTTTTAGAGGAATAAGAACCTCTCAGGGGCCCCAGGTGCTGGAATTGAAAGCCCAAAGAACCTAAAATTGGGGGATGTTAAGTCCTTTTTGGGGTTTCTTGGAAACGCCCCTTTTTAAACCAAGATTCTCCCCCTTTCAAGGCCACCGTTTAAACCCCCCAAACCATTACCTTTTGGGGGAAAAGGGAAAAACCTTTACCACCAGCCCAAAAAAAAGGCAAAATTTTGGGAAGGGGGATTTAAAAACCCGTTGCCATCAAAACATCTATTACGGGAAAGTCGAGTTTTTTAAAGGGTAGTAGCCCATAGGGAAAAACCTTTTTTGTACTGCACACAGATGATCCAAAATTTTAGAGATGTTAAACCAACATCAAAGGGCCCAAAATTTCACGTGATTGGGTATGGCCCAAGAATTTGGGCACCCGTTTAGAAAAATTTACCCCCTTCATTCTAGTAAACCCCAAATTTTCCAAAACAAATGGGGTTTTCCGGGGTAAGTTTTGGGGCTTTAAAAGTTTCCCAAAATTTGGGCTACACAGATAACAACCCATTGACTTATGTCCCCATACTGCACCAAATGCCGTTAGAACAGGTGGGGTTAGTGAACCCTATTTCACTTTGGGGCATAAATACCGGGATTTAAATAATTTTTATTTATACCCGTCAAGGTGCCCGTGAAACTTCAGGGGCAGAATCAAAGAAAAAGTGTACCAACAGAGGTTGTGCTGCATGGCAAGGGCAAAGCAGCCCGGGGAAAAATTTTGGCTTGGGGGGCGTTTGGGGAGCTGGGTGGGGGGAGAATGCAGATGCGGGCCCCTTGATAAAAATTTTTGGCCAAAACCCGGAAAACAGAGCTATCACAACAACACATCCAGCCATCAAAGAAGTTGTCCAATTGAAACTTCAAAAATGGGTTTCTTAAGAAAAAAAAAAGAGAAACATGAGGAAAGGGGACAAAGAGACTTTCTATATGAATGGAAAAATTTTTGAGGGGGATGATGGGTTTTTATCACAGACTGAAAGGGGACAGGCAGCTTTTTCCTGAGAAATCCCATGGGTCAAAACCTCACAAAAAGAAATAACCATGTTGGCTAAGAGAAAGTGTTTATTTTGCAAGAGCCCTATTGGCCCAACCTGCACCAGGGAAGAGGACTGGTAAAAAAAAAGATGGCCCCGTATTAAAAATTCTTCCCCAGGGGAGCTCCTATGGGGCACATCTCCCCCCACAGTCCATTTGAGCTTTATATGGGTTTACACCTACCTTGGGGCAAAAACCGGGTTATACACCTTTTTTAGGGCCCCTTACACCTTTGCTCCGCCAAACCCCAAAGAACAAATCAGGGAAGACAATCAAAATAATTTCCAGGATTTATCCCTTGTTTTTATATCCTCAGAAAACCCCCCTTTACCCCGTGAAAAAGAGTTTGAGAACAGTTTTTCAGCAGGTTTGGGGAAATTTGCTTAAAGCTGGTCACCCCACTTTTTACCATCCCACAAGGTAACCCTTGGGGGACATTAATTGACGGGAAAAAAAATAAACACACTTTTATTCAAAGTCTTTTTTTTGTATTTACTGATTGGGGGTTTTAGCAACCGTCAATTGAAAATTTCTTTTCCTTTTTTTTCCCCTTTAGTAAAATTATAATTTTTTTTGTTACACCTTTTGGGAAAATTTTTTGGGTATTTTTTTTCCCCCGGGTCCTCAATTCAATCAAAATTATGACTTTATTACTATAAATATTGTTTTTTCTTTGGGAGAAAATAAATTTTTTTCTTTCCCCCTTTTTTTTAAATTTTGTAACCTTTTTCGAATGCCCCAAATCTTCAAAAACTTACCACTGTTTATTTGGATGTACTTTATAATTCTCCCCCCTCCCTTTTCTAATAAAATCAAGGCCTAGGGGGAAAAAGAAAGGAAGGGGTTGCCCCTTTTAAAAATGAATTTTCAAATATTAATAAATAATAGGAAAAGCAAAGCATTTAAATTAAAACCATACAACCTGATAAATACTTTGGTTTTTAGGCAGCACAAAGATTGGATTACTTAAAAAATTTTCCCCCGTTAAAGGGCCCCATTTGTGGTCAGTTTTTTTTGAACAGGGCCCCATGCCTGTTCCCTTATGACTGTTGAGCTGTCCTTTTTTGTTATTTTTTAAATTCATGGGATGTGAGATGCTATTTCCTATTGGTCAAAAGAGGGTGGGGTAAATTTTTGCAAATTTTTTAGGTTTTCCCCACCCCTACAGCCAATAGGTCATCATTGGAAAAAAAAAGGATACTGATAAAGCTTTTCCCCCAAAAGCCTATTTTGACCAAAGTTTTAAGGGGCTAGGCACCCCTTTGGGTTTCCTGTGGTTTTTTTGAGAGGATCCTGTAGAGAATCACTTTCCCAAAATTGTTTTAATTTCCCCCCACTTCAAAAAATTTACTTTTCCCGACTTACTTGATAAAGAAGAATGTTTTTACCAATGAAAATACTGATATTACATTGTTTTTGGCCAAGTTACAAAAAAAGAAAGGGAAAAAATTTTACAAAATTGTAATTTTTAAATTTACAACCCCTATAAAAAAATTTTCTGTTTTAGCTGTGTGTTTTAGGATTTCTTTTTCCTCAAGTTACTCTCCAAATTTTTATTTTCCCAGACCCGAAGGAAACAAATTAAATGTATGAATTTCAAACCATTTCCCTTCCCCATTTAAATTTCTTTGTATCGCCAGATAAAACATCAAAACAGCCGATTTTTTTATTGTAGAAGGTGAAGTTTTTTATCTGACTAAGGGGGGTAATAGCCCCCCTTTTTTCCACACATTTGCAAAAAAAAAAAATCAAAAGCAAGTAAAAAGAAGCGCCCGCCCTGAATTTTGGAAAATTTTAAGAGGTCATAAAATTTTTTAAAAAACATAAGTTTTAAAGGATTTTTTTGTTATAGGGGTTAAAAAAATTTAAAAGGGGTGGGTGGGAGAACCCAATTGTCTTTAAACAAACCGGAAAAAAGAGATGTTTAAATTTTTGGGGGGTATGACCCAATCCCAACAATATTTTTCATCATTTTTAAACCCGTTGGGAAAACCCAAAAATTTGGGGAAACAAAAGCCCGGTCTTGAGCTTTTGACTTTGCATGTCCCCCATCAAGTGGGTCATTTTTTAAATTGCCGTAATTACCCCAAATTAGGAAATTTATTGCTGTTTTTGGGAACATCTGGGGTATAAAATTTTTTTTTGGTCTTTTTTGTAAAAAGGGCACATTCTTTTAGTTTCACCCTTAGTAGTCAAAACACTGTAGGTGGACTGATCAAAAGCATATTTCTTTGAACCCCCAAAAAAAAACTAAATTTTTTTGGGTTTTCCCAAGTTTTTTTGTGAAAAAAAAAGGAAAAAAGCCTGCAGGGAGGTGGGGAAAAATTTAGGGACCAAAAGAATAATTTTTTGAACCCACCCCTTTTAAATTTGGAAAAAATACCCTGTTTGACATTTTACACCAGTTTTTTTGGGGATGCCCCGGGCTTTTGAAAACCCCTTATCCACATTTTAAAAGGGAATTGTTGAAAAACTTTTGAAAAGCTTCCAAAACCCAAAGGGGTATCAATGAGGGGTTTAAAATGAAAGCTTTTCCCAAAGGGGGTTTTATATCTAACAAAATGTCCCTATTAGTTTTTAAAAAAAAATAAAACAATAAAAAACCATTTCTAGAAAAATCAATATTAAATTTTTGAAAAATATATTTATATTTTTTATTTTTTTTCTTTTTTTATAAATGCACAAAAACTATATATAACTTTTACAAACTGTTAAAAAAGTTCGTTGTTTAAAAAATTTTATTCCAAAAGGAAGAGAAAGACAGGGATGGGTCGCCCCTTTTCGCCCTTAACCGGGCCTCCCGGAATACTTTACCCAAGTACCCTTATTATTTAATCGAGGGGTGTATTTTCGTTTTAAAATTTTACTTTTTTTCAAAAATGCAAAAATTGGAAACACAAAAACCCCAAACCCCCTCAATTTGATTGGAAAACCCCGAAAGGCCCCATTGTTTTTTTTAAAGTTAATTTGCGGGGTTTCAAACAAAATGCTCCCGGTTTTCCCTTTTAAAAACCTTATGTCATCCCGTGTTCCCAAACAAACTGGTAGATTCTACCAGGGGTTTGGGGTTTTTGGCCCTCCCAGCCCCGCTCAAATTCGGGTTTTTAAAAATCCCCGACCCGCCGTAATTTGCCAACTTAGGTGTCACCGGAAAAACCCGGGTTTTAAGGGGAGCAGTGGTTTGCCGACAGAAACAAATTACGCCCGATATGGAATAAAAAAAAAAAATTACTTTGGGTAGTCTCTGCTATAAAATTGGGGTCCCCCGAGGGGTTATCGGGTGTTTTGGCCCAAAACGTTTTTGAAATTCCCGGGGCCTTACGGAAAAAATGGGAACCCCCCAAAAGGCCCGGGAAAAATTGATGTTTTTAATTTTCAGGGGGGCCCCCAAAAGGGAGGGAAAGTCAACCTTAAAAATATGTACTTCTTAAAAAAAGGTTTTTTGGGGTTGGCCGTGTTTGCCAAAAAAGGTTTTGTATATCGGAAAAACGGGCTTTTAAGTTTTATTTGGTGGCGGGAAAAATGCATGGCAAAATGGGAATGCACACATTACTGTTCGTTTTAAAAACCAAACAGTTTCCGGACCGGGAATAAAGGTAATGGGGTTTTAAAAAGGCTGTGGTCTGGGTTAATTTTTCTGGGAAATTATCATTTTCTTTCAAACCAGGGGACATTAAAAAAAGAATCCGAAGCCTAGGGCAAAACCCTTTTAACCCCGGGGCCCCCTTTTTAAAATTTTCTCATACCCTCCATCAGACCTTTTTTTTGTAAATTTTCGACCCGGCGCAGCAGGAGGGCTGCTAAACCCACCCCGACAGTTTTAGTCGACACCCTTCTTTAGCCTTTGGTTTTTGTTTATCTGGGGTGTGAGGTGCCTGGGAAATTTTACCCCGGGAAAATTTTTCGTTATCTGGGGGGAAAAAATTTCATTTTATGTGTTTTCTAAACAAAACTGTGTAAATGTAGATGACAGGGAAAAGTGAGGGTGGGGAAATTTTTAAAACCCTTAGTTAAAAAAAAACGTTTTTTATGTTTTTAAAAATTATTTAAAAGGTGTTTCGAAGTGTATAAGTGGTAAAATGAAGTCAGTCAGTCACTTTCACAAAAGGTAAAAAAAAAACAAAAAAAAGTGTACTTTTTTTCAAAATAAACCATGGGAAAAAAAAATTCTTTGGGCAAATGTTGGTTATTGGGGAAAAAGTGGTAAGCACTGCCGCTCCCAAACAATGGGTTTTTGGGGTTTAACCCGGCCTTTGTAAAAAGTTAGTAAAAATTACTGATTTTTTTTTATTCTCTCAGTAATTTTCATCCCCCGATCTGACACTGCTTGTGCAAAATAGAAAAATGTTTTTACCAAAAATTTTGAAGATTAAACCCACCAACCATAATACAGTAATTTTTATCGTGGGCTTTTGAAAAAGTTAAAATAGTATCATGAGGTCTGAAAAAAAACAGAAATAAGAAAATTAGAAATTTTAAAAAATGAAAGGGGGGTCCATTCTACGCCTATTTGGAAGCAAAAGCGAACCCCCAATTTTCCCTTCCCGATTCTTGGGAAACCCTTTTTTGGGTTTTCAAGGGGTTTTTGCTTTTAACCCAAGTTTAGTAGTTTGCTCCAAGGGCCCCAAAATTCGGGAAGAAGAGCCCCCCTGACTTCAGTTTTAAAAAGATTCCCCTTTTAATTCCAAAAATGGGGCCTTGGGGGTGTGGATTTCCCTTGGGGCCCCCAAAAAGTCCTTTGGGCTGTTTTATCGATGCCCTTTTAGGATTTTAAACACCGGGTGAAATTTTTTGGGTTTCCCCTGTCCCCAAACAGGGTTTAACTCTGAGTTTCCCGTATTGGACTTTTCCTGAAGTCCTGGGGTGCCCATGCTGCTCTCCTCTTTCCCCCCTTTTTCATGTGCTGCTTTGTTTTAACCCCCCTTTTTAATTTGAAATCAGCACCCTGAAGATTCACCCATTTTTAAATCCTCTGTAACCCCCCACATAAATTGCTCCCAAACCTTTTTAAAAAACATTTCTATTTATAAAAATTAAAAAATTTAATGTGACAGGGATTTTTGGGAAATTTTCACCATCTTGACTCTTTCCGTAAATTGGAACAAGTATATTTTCCAGTTGTAACTAAGGGGGCTTTTCCCCAAAAACCCTTTATATTGAATTTATGGGCTTTCCCCCCTGTTTTTAATTTGAAAAATCAAAATTACCAAAGAGGGGAAATTTCCCTGGAGGACTGATTATTTAAATGGTCTAAATTTTGGAATCTTTTTAATTTTTTGATTCATTTTTAAACCCAACCCAATATCCCCAAAAGGTTAAAATCTAGGTTTTAAATTTTTAAAAGTTGTTTGATTTTTAAAAGGAATTTTCCCGGCCGGGGTTTCAAAAAGGGGGGGTTTTGGTTTATGGGGAAAAACTTTTAGGGGGCCCAAAAGATACTTTTAAATTTTAAGGGGAAAAAGGGAATTTTTTTCTTGTTTGTATGGGTTAAGTTTTTCGACCAATTTAAAATTTGGGGTAATAAAAAGATCCAAGACCCTTGGTTTGTTTTAAAAAGGCGGGGCGCCCATTATCACCAATGTTTGAACGAATTGAACATTTACCTTTTTTATTTACAGAAGTACCCAGTAAACCCATGGGAAAAACGGAAAAAAAGGCCCTATGCTACCCTTTTTGTATAAATTTTCCAAAAAATGGAAAAAGCCAACTGTCTTTTTGCCTTACTTGAGTTAACTGATTTGGGGGACGTCCAAAAAAACTTTGAGGCTGTTGGGGGAGTTTTGTCTGTTCCCCCGGGGGTGGGTTTTTAAAAAAAACATGTTGTTCCCAAAAATTTTTTTTGGGGTTTCCCTTTAAAAAGGGGGTTGGGGAATTTTTAAAATTTTTCCTTTTTTGAAGGGTTTTTTTTTTTTTTTTCCCCTGTAAAGAAAAGAGGGGGGAGGTACCTTGGGAAAATTTTCCTTTTTTTGCCCTGCTTGTTTTTTTGTTATCTGGTTAATGTTTTGTGGGGGTGAAATAAGTAATTTAAAAGGGCTTTGAAGCAAATAACGCCATTGTAAAAAGCATTCTTGTTTAAAGGAAAGAAAAGGCAAAGCTGTTCAAACCAGTTAAGGGGTTTTTTCTGAGAGGTGTGCATGGCCTGTAAGAAAACCTGAGTGGGACGGGGGCTGTAATTCTGATAGAAAAGCTTGATTTTATTGTTTAAAATTTTAGTTTAAACAGCATAAGGGGTCCAAGGTAGCAAGTTAAGATAGGAAGGGTTCATAATATAGGAATTAAAAGGGGTTTTCAATCAAAAGGCCTAAGGAAAGGAGGGCAAAGTTAAGAAGAGACAGAGAAAAGCAAGTTATCTCATAGAAAAAAGTACCCAGGCAGCGCAGGAAAAAGGGAAGAGCTTAAGGGGAAAGTTAAATTTTTAAGAGTTCTTGGTACCACTTATTTGAAGTGAAAAGAAAGAAGCAAATTAAAATTTTAGAAAAAGAAGTTAAAGCAGTTTCTAACCCAAATCAAATTTAATAATGAGGCAAGTGAATGCAATCCTGTTGATGTTAACTTTTAGAGATGGTTTGAAAAGAGCCAGTTGTTATGAAAAATTCTGAAAGAGTTGCTGACCCAAAAGCACCTCACCCGGGGGTGAACTGGAGGGGGAGTTGGTGACCTCAGTTGAATAGAGAATTGGCGGACTTGGCCCAGGTGTCCTTTAGAGGATAGTGTGCACCCCTAAGGTGGCGGGGAGATTCCAGACCAGACAGGTAGGAATAGGTGGGTCACGGTCAAGGCGTAAGTTAAAGGGTGCTCACTGTCCGGGGGCATCAACCCCAGAATTAGAAGTGTCTGTTATCATGTCCTGGCGGAGCTGGACGGTGACTCTGATAATTCTGAGGTGGTAGGCAGGGTTGAGGAGCCCGGGCCACCTCAAAACCAGTTCCCAAAAAGAGAGGTAGTGATAGTTGGGGACTCAATCATTAGGGGATTGAAGGCAGGTGTGCTCCAGAGAGAGAGTCTCACCCTTCCAGGGTGGGAGACCTCCTGGAAGGGTGGATAGGCTCTTGGCCAGAGCGGGTGGATCCAGTTGTCATTGTCCACGTTGGAACAAATGACATACATAAGGGTAGTCTGTCAGTTCTGCGATCCAAATTCAAAGAGTTAGGTACCAAGCTGAGGAGCAGAACTGACAAGGTAGTCTTCTCCGAAGTTCTGCCTGTGCCACGCCAGTCCAGGTAAGATTGAGGAGATTAGAAGGTACAACGCGTGGCTCAAATCTTGGTGCAGGGTAGAAGGGTATAGGTTTATGGGGCATTGGGACTCCTTTTGGAACAGATGGGACCTGTTCCGCCGTGGACGGGTTACATCTGAACCGGAGGGGCACCAATGTATTGGGGAGGCGTATGTGTAGGCTAGTCGAGGATTGTTTAAACTAGGGAATGGGGGGCAGGGAGTTTAGGACAGGCCAGATTTAGATCTATACATGGAAGAACAAACAATGGTGTAGAAATAAAAATGCATAGTAATGTAAATTTTAAGCAAACATTTAATGTAGAAGGATTAACACATTAAAAATAGCTTGCCTTAATGCTAGAAGTATCAAAAATAAGGTAAGTGAGTTGGAGTTGTATGTAGCAGAGCATAATTATAATATTATAGCAATAACGGAAACCTGGCTAAATAACAAAGATGGGGATGAGTGTAACATAGAGGGATACACATTTTTTAGGAAGGATAGACAGAACAGAAAAGGAGGTGGGGTTGCTGTTTATGCCAAACAGGATTTAAATGTAAGTCATCTTCAGTTGGATGATGAGCCCCATCTTAGTGAGGACATGTGGCTTCGCCTGGAAAATATTAGGGAAAAAGGTCTTATTTTAGGAGTGTGTTATAGACCACCCAATTCAGACAGTAATTTCAACACACATCTTTTTAGTAATATCAAAAAGGCAAGTTTACAGGGGGATATTATAGTCATGGGGGACTTTAATTATCCAAATATTAACTGGGATAACCTTACAGATGGAGGAGCACAAGAGCAGGAGTTTTTAGAAGTAATCAGTGACTGTTTTTTAACACAGCATGTTAAAGCACCAACAGGGGTGAAGCCTGTCTGGATTTAGTATTCTGTAATAATCAGGATAGAATTGAGGGTGTAGAGGTGATTGAACCACTAGGGTCAAGTGACCATAATGTAATACAATTCTCAGTATTTTGTAAGAGTACAGATGCAAAGACTAAAATTGTTAAGTTGAACTTTAGTAGGGCTAATTTTGAGCAGATGTGACAAAGTCTAAGTAGGATAGACTGGGATAAGCTTTTAAATGTGGAGACAGTCGAGGAGCAGTGGAACAGGTTTAAAAATGTTTTACATGTAATGCAGGACAGATACATACCTAAATTTGGAATTAATAGGAAACTAAAAAACTCCACATGGATTAATAAAGATTTAAAAAGAAGTTGCAAAGGAAAAACTGCTGTATAAGGCATATAAGACTAATGACTGCAAAGAGAATCGTGAGCGAGTATGAGAAACATGAGGGCAACCATTAAGAAGGATATCAGGAGGCTAAAAGACAGTTGGAGAGGAATATAGCAGATAAGGCGAAAGAAGACCCCAAGAGATTCTTTCAGTATTTTAGTAGTAAAAGAACAGTTAAGGAGGAGGTCAATTAATGCTTAAACCAGGATGGACTGTGACGGGAGTACAAAACAAAATAGCCCTATATGGACTTTCAGAAAGCATTTGATAAGGTGCCACGAGAGGTTGGGCACCAAGTTAAAGGAAGTGGGAGTTCAGGGTGATGTTTTTAGATGGGTGCAGAATTGGATCACACACAGGAAGCAGAGGGGTGATGGTGCGAAGGAACCTCATCAGAACTGGCCGATGTTAAAAGTGTTGACCAACAGGGGTCAGTGCTGGGCCGCTGCTATTTTTAATATATATAAATGATTTAGATAAGAATATAAGTAACAAGCTCATTAAGTTTGCAGATGATACCAAAAGAGGTGGATTGGCAGATGATTTGGAATTCATTATATCATCACCGAAGGACTTGGATAGCATACAGGCTTGGACAGATTTATGGCAGATGAAATTTAATGTCAGTAAATGTAAAGAATTACACATAGGAAGTAAAAATGTGAGGTTTGAATGCAAAATGGGTGGTCGGAAAATCGAGAGTCCACCTTATGAGAAGGATTTAGGAGTCATAGTGGACTCTATGCTATCGTCTTCCAGACAGTGTTTACAAGCCATTAAGAAGGCTAACAGAATGTCAGGCTATATAACGTCTTGATGTGTGAAGTACAAGTCACAGGAGGTTATGCTCAACCTTTATAATGCACTGTAGTGCTGCGAGGTATATCGGTTCATACCGAAAACCGTTTATGTTGTTGTTATGATATGGATTTTTCTTATACCGCAATACTGATTTCTTTTTTTGGAAGAAATAAGTGGATAGGACTGGCGAACTTTGTTGGGCTGAATGGCCTGTTCTCATCTAAAGTGTTCAAATGTTATAATATTGGTAGAGGGAAGAGCCTCCTCCTTCCCAACCTTCTTTTAAATTATCCAGTATTCCCAGAGATTGTCATCCTTGTAGTAATTGATAGGCAAGAACTCCGTAGAGGCTTGTGGAACTTACACGAGGAGGAGGAGCTGATCCTAGTTCCTTCCATCCTCTCTGACCACCGTGTAAATAAATTATTTGAGGTTCTGATTAAACTTCTTAACTACACCGTCGGTTTGAGGATGATGCACTGCAGTCTTTAAGTTCTTTATTTTAAGTAACTTGGCCGTTTCCCTGAACTTCTCAGAGATTTAAGGCATCCCTTGAGGATCCAGAATCCATGAGGATTTCCTTAGGAATGGCGACTAATGCAAAGACCCCTACAAGTTCCCGTGTGATCACTTTTGACATGGCTGAGTACAAAGGAACAGCCTCTGGATAGCTGGTCACATAATTCACGAGAACTAATACAGTATGTATTTGTGTTCTCTGGCTCAGGCTGAGGTCTCTAGGGTCCTACTATATCAACCCCAGTCCATTCAATGTGGACATCAATTAGGGGAAGCGAGAGGAGCTTTGTCCCTTCTAGGAATTTCCCTAATTAACGCTCTGGGTAAGAGACACAAACAGCAAACCTCTTTATTAATTGCAGGCCAATAGAATCAGAGCTTATCACGCTCTAATGTCAAAATGCCAATTCTCAGACCTGCCGCCAGAAGGTTCATGATATTAACAACAGCTTCCACATCCACCCCCATTCTTCCCCAAAGTGAGGTCCTTGTGGCATGGGCTGATGAGTACTTTGGCCATTGACTAGTACAACTGTATTCTTAGCAAATTTCAGGAGTCGTCATTCCACTGTTCCCTTTTGAAAGAAGCCGAGTATGTTTAAATGGGAGCCTAAATCTCGGAGAGAGGGTCCATTCTGATCTCAAGAGGCGGTATTCTTCCGCCTCGTCAGAGATGATGTTTCGGCCTGAGACATTCCAGAAACTTCCCATCTGCCTCTTGGCCCTCAGTTTCCTCTCACGCCTGCTGATTACACGACATGCAGACAGCTTGAGATGGGTCATTCCCATCTGTAGCCAGGCCTAATTTATAATTGGGAGTAGTCGGTACTATATCGCATTTATTGTTAGACCAGTCCCACCCCAGGGAAATTCTTTAGCGATAAACCTTGGCTGATGAAATATAGGACAGTTTTACACTGTCAAATTTCTCCATGTATACAAGTAATACTGGTCTTTACTTTCACCCATTGTCATGGTAGTACCATATCGGTGATCAACAATGGAAATGTTGCTCCTTGAATCAAAAAGTTCTTTGACCTTAAATCCATTAAGTATCACTACTCCTGTCTGTGACATTGTCAGAGGAGTTTATATGTACAAACAACCACCACCCAGTTCCCCCAGCTTGCATTCGACCTCATTCCCGAGCGGGTTGCCCACCCACGGGCATGAGGACCTTGGAACAGGCTCCAGTACATCAAGGATAGGCAGATTTCATGGGACGTAATCCCTATAGTGTCCACTGAGGGACTGCTCTACTCTCCCAGGTTGCGAGGCTGTCCTAGATGTTTCGATGAGTTCAATGAGCTCATCCATGTCCTGAAAGACCAGCTGAGTGAATTGATCAGGGAGATTAGTGAGCAAAAGAAAGCAGGTGACCTGCTGCACTGTCTGGACATGGGTACAATCAAAAGGCCTTAGCCAAAGTGCCACCTTTTTCCATAGAGCAAGGTCTTGCTCTGGGGTCGGTCGCTTTGGGTTGAATGTCCAGTTTTTTATCCTTCTCACCTGCTGGTCTGGGGATGTCCCACATTTATCTAGGGTCTTAACCTTAGTGGGGGGGAGCATAATAAGCCCCTTTCGCTTCCCTCATAGGAACCAGCCTACTCCTGTGTGTCTCTCCTAGACACTCACTTTGTTTTTCCACTAGCCCGGACATTTCTAATGGGAGAGGAGTCTGCACCGGGTCTTTCCGTGCCACGGGATAAACCCCCCACCCAGAAGCTTGTCTCTGGTACTCTCCCACCTGGTTATTTCTCAGGTCCTGTCCCGGTTTCTTCTAGGCTTGCATCCTGCTGACTACATCATTGTGATTAAAATGGCACAGGTACATCAACAAGGTTTGGGGCAATCACTCATATTTTAGAGTTGTGTTCAAGTTGAAGTCCAAACACAACTGACTCAGGTTGGATAAAATGGTGGCTTTAAAGACCGTGACAGGAAGTGACATCCTCTGGACCAGAATTGGAAGTGATGTCGCTGGGACTGGAAGGGACGTTATCCAGCGGGCCAGAAGTGGCATCATCAATGACACCGGTACCGGAAGTGATGTCATCAAAAGTGCCAGCACCTAGTGGGATTTCCTGAGGATAGTCTGCAGAGGATGGAGAGAGAGAATTAGTGCAGCTCACCACCCCCTGGTCTGGTGTGGTATTACTATTAATTAAGCCCTCTAGCTGCCTCCGAAGTGCATATGTGTGACACTACACATTCACTGAAAGGCTAATTAAAGGGATTTTAGTCAAAATATCTAATGCCTGGTTAATTCATTATACAGATAAGTTGGCCAACAAACACTCGTATATAACTATAAACCAACACTAAATATCAAGGATACAGTGACAGCAGGCTGCCTTCTGGAAAGAAAAGTTCAGGTGCGTTTTCTTGTGTCCCATAATTCTTTATATTTGCTGCCGTAAACATTAAAAGACCAGAGCCTCAAAAACGTACTCTTTAATAAAAGAATAAAGTCAGTTTGGCTTTGGTGATGTGGCGAGAGAGGAAGTGTGAGTGTGAGACACATGAGGAGGAGTAAAGGTCTGTGAGGAACGCTGAGAGATGCAACTTCAAAGAGAGCAAGTATAAAACCAGACAGGAGCCAAGAAAGGCTGTGACAGAACTTCTGTGCTCCCCACCAGTTGAATGGTGAGTGCCGTGCACAGCAGGCTGGTAAGTCAGCATCTCCCATGGCCTTTGTGATATTCTTGTTATTATCACTCAGTCTGCCATACACTTTCTATTTTGTAAAGTTACCGGCTTGGAGCACATTGTGTCACTTGGCATCAAGAGCTTCAGTATTATGCTGGCGTGTGAATTCTTAGCAGAGGAGAGTCGGTTGTTTCAGTTCAGAGTTTTCATTTGTCCAGTGCACAGAAAGTTTCAGCATTGACACTAGAAACACGCTTGAACTCCAAAGGTCATTTGTAAAACTGAATTTGGTGACGTTATCTTGTAGAAGACTGCTGAGATTTGTGTGCAAAGTTAGATACAATTCTGCCAAAGTGACATCTGTAAAATCCTTGTGCACCAGCAGATAGAATCGTGAATATAAATGATCTAGAAGGTGACATCTTCCAGAACTGAAAGTGGCTGGTTGTCCAGGCCTAATAATTCCACTGTTTTTGCTGTCACAGTAAGTCTTTGGCGTTCTTGCTGTCAGTATTATAAGGTTGAGTTTTCTAAATGCTGCCATTATTGGAGGCCGAGTGAGAGTAGGTGACTGAATAGACTAAGCTTGCTGGTCACCTCAGCCTTTGAACAGCTCGTTCTTCACACCAGTCCATTTTGTGTTGACTTCTCAGATGCTGAATAAGGTTTGTATTGTTGAAAGCGTTAGCAGAGAATCCTCCATCACTGACTTCTTTTCGCACAAATATTACAAACTGCAAATTTGTTATCTCTTGTAGGAAGGCAATTAAAATGTTAGACTGGCGAGGACGTGTTTCTGTATTTTGGTAATGTTGGAACTTTGTCTTGCATGCTTTTTATCATTCAAAATCAGATGTTAAGGTCAGCTAATTTTGAAGATCATCGGTCAAATCATTTGGAGTGAAAATTGGCAGATTTCGATTTGTGATTGATTGATCAGATCAGGCCTGTCATTCATGGTGAAAAAACATATTGTTGCCCTGAATGTGGTAAGCATTTCTCAACAAGATGCCATCTTCAGAGGCACAGAAAAATCCACACAGGAGAAAAATCTTATTGTTGTCCAGAATGTGGCAAACAGTTTTCTGACAAATGCAGTTTTCAAAAGCACACACAAATTCATAAAGAAGAGAAAAAGCAGTATGTCTGTTCTGAATGTGGCAAAGGTTATACAAGCCAGAGAAGTCTTGATATACACACCAAAATCCATACTGGGAAAAAATCTCATTGCTGTTCTGAATGTGGGAAATGATTCTTAGGTTTATACTCACATCAGTGCCATATCAGAACTCATACTGGAGAGAAACATTTTTGTTGTCCTGAATGTGATAAGCAGTTCTCACAACAAAGCACCCTACAGAGTCACATCAGACTTCAAATCCAGAGAGAAACCTCACAGTTTCTTGGAGTGTGGCAAACAATTCTCACGTATTGGTTCTCTTTACATACATTGGAGAAGTCATACTGGAGAGAAGCCTTACAGTTGTACTGAATGTGGAATGCGATTCTCATATAACAGTTCTCTTCACAATCATAGAATAATTCATTCTGGTAAGAAACACAGCTGTTCTGACTGTGGCAGGCTTTTCTCAGACCGCAGGACTCTTAAAGATCACATGAGAATTCACTCTGGAGAAAAACCCCATTGCTGTCCAGAGTGTGGCAAATGATTCTCATGTCCATGCGCACTTAGGTGCCACAGAATGATCCACACTGGAGAGAAGCAGTACACCTGTTCTGAATGTGGTAAAGGATACTCTTCCAAAAAATTGCTTTCGGAGAGACACACAAAGTCATATTGGAGTAAAGTCTGTCCCTGAAATGACAAATGATCTTTCTAATCGCCCGTTAACTAAACATACTGAAGAAATATCTTCTGAATGAGGTACAGTAAAGTTCTCCAGTTTAAAGTAGTTAATAAATACATAAGGATAGTGGAGAAAACACTGAAAGTGGCAAACAAATCCAAGATGTAAGGTCACCTCAGAGCCACATATGAATTCACACTGGAATACAACACATATTTCACAAACAGCAAGAATCTTCTTCAACTACTTATAGGTGCAGGAAAAAAACCCATTGTTGTCCTAAATGTGGTTAATGCTTTTCACACAGCAGTGGCCTTCATATTCATAAATGACTGGCTTACTTGTGGTAAACCTCTTAGCTGTTCTGAATGTTGAATGTGGTCCTCCTGTACGTCCAGCAACACGTAAGATTTCATGAAGAACTCAGAAACTGTACTGCCTGGACGTCAACCATACAGGGACTGATCATCTCTGCACCAGTGCTGTGACATAAGATGGTGAACAATACAAACACCACACAACAGAATGAGGTAGCAACAGTACTGTGCGGTGATAACAACTTCAACCACAGATCACAACTGAAAAAGATCAATGTAATAATAAAAAATGGAGACGTCAAATCAAATCCACAGTGCAGTGCCAACTACCAGAAGGTGCCATTGACAACAAGGGGAATATTTTTGTTTCACAGCTTTGGAGATGGGGCCTTATCTGAGTAGCAATGAACTTCTACCGTCTCTGATGACTGACGCCTGGGTTGAGTGCAGACAAATGTTTTTAACCCTGATAATGAAGAAGTCATTTAGTGACGTCAGCTGACAGCCAGTGCTGTCCAATCAGATACTGGGGAGGGACAGTAGGAGGACAGGAGACTAAAAAGAGAGCCGTCACATGACAGACCAATGTAGAGGGGCTTTATAAGACTTTTACACTAATTTTGATTATGATTTATAAATGATAAGAGTCTTCACAAACCAAACACATTCATCAGCTGTGTGTCAACGGTGAGTCCAAAAGTGAGAATTTAAGAAGATCGAAATACAAATAAAATGAAACATTCAGGGTTCAAAGAGAAATGTTTAAGACATGAAGAGAGAGTCACGACAGCATGGTAAGGTTAGCATGGGGGATCACAGTTGTGAAGAATATCAATTAATGTATAGAAGGAATATTATTGAAAATGATGATAATTATTTTATTAGAACTAGGACACCATAATTAATGCAGCACACAATGAAAATGAAATGAACTGATTTTATTGTCTGATGGATGTTACTTTGCTCCATGTCAGAATATACTGGGGTGGTGTGTGAAGGACTCTCTGTACTCGAATGTGTTGGTTCAGGATTCAGTTTGAGTTCAGCACCTTCTTCATATCGATACTCAAGACAACGTTTCTTCACGTTGAGACTACAAGCTGGAGGTCACAGGTGCTCAATAATCTCCAACAGCAGGATGGATGATTAGAAAACTCTGCTCTGAGAGATTGTCAGTTACACAAAGCTTCAGCTTCATTTACTTGACAGAAAACTCCAAAAAGCATAAGTGGCCCCTTCGGTACCCACCACTGAAGGTCACATTTGACCCCCTCACTACTCTGCGTTGGTTCACTCTGCTTGGACTTTCTGTATTTAGTAAGTTTATGTTTCATTTTTTGGTCACACTCTTCTTACATTTTAGGTCATTAATATTCTCGAATGTGTGAGTATTGCTTGACTCTTACAAGGACTTATGTAAAAAGTATACATTGGCCATGAAATGCAAGAAGGCAGAAAAATATAAAAAGTGGAGACCACAAAATGAAGAGGACACATCGATGAAATACACTAAGTGGCAGAGATGACGTGGACAAAATTAGAAAGGACAACAAAAAAAAGGCAGGTATCAACTGGAAACAAAAGAGGAAAGCTGATTGGTGGAAAGAACTGTCAGTCACTCCTGAGGACAGCTGTGGCATGCAGACTTCAAAGTTCATGTGTTTTTGATTTCAAATCTGTGACCATGCACTGAATAAGTCTGTTATTTATCAGTTAGCATGATTTAAGTGTCACGTCACCGATGCTCGGCCTTGCACCCTTCATCACACGTGAGGCAGAATCCAAGATTGCAGATGCAACTGTTAATCATCTTCAGTATGTGAGTATAAATGGCTTATTCTCACTTTGACCACTTTAATGGCTCAGTGTCTATATTTTGTAGACGTTACGTCGTCTGATTATCGACTCATGACGAATCTTGCTTTGTCTACGTTAAAAGTTTTGAGTGTAGATTTTTGTGGCGTTGCGCCTTTAAATTATTGTACGGTTTTCAGTGAATGGCCTGAGGCTGAGGATTAAACCCTCTAAGGACTTCACTGTGGGTACTCATAGGATTGATGTTGAGTTCAGAGAAATACCATTTTAATTCGTTTGCAGTTTTAACATTGGGATTTAAGGCATATCTTCTAATCAGTGACTGCTGGTGATTTTAATTATGACTCCGTTAAGCACTTTGGTTTTTGTCAATGCCTGCACTGATTCTTTTGGTATTGAGTCCTGCTGCAGTTTCTCAATGTGCAAACATCTGATTAGGCACATTTCCTCTTGCCGTATGACCATGCTAACTGAAACTCTAAAAGCAGGTGGACATTATTCACACTGCCGTCCAGCAGATCATCTCTGGATATTAGAGGCTGACACAACAACAACGTCAATTCAACATAAGAAGCCACAAAGCCAACCCCATCATCTTTGGCTGATCTGCTGTTTTATTCAAAATCAAAGCAGCCTGTATCCTCCTTATAGGTATTGGAGTTGGACATTCTGAAACTAATGTGACACCCTGGGGGAGGGCCTTTGTGGGGGAAACCCCTGTGCACAAAAAAGTAAACCTTTGAGTGGAGGCAAACC